>NW_007583414.1:0-1018 GCF_000690725.1 Stegastes partitus | reverse complement strand
ATTTCACAGATGTTTTTACTTAAATGGTCCTGGACTTGAAGTTAACATATGTTTAAATATGTTTTACTTTTGTTACGTCATAAAGAAGACTATGTGGTCTAATTTGGGCTAGTTTTCATGTTCTCACAGTGCGTACTTCATCATTTTTCAATGTGAACAAAAATTTAATATCGACATCGGTAATATCGGTTATCAGCGATATCAGAAATCTTAACATCAGGTATCGGTATCGGCCAGAAATTTTTATATCGTGCATCACTAGTATCTTAGAGATTTTAGATTGACATATAAAGTACTTTCCGAGATCATTAAAAAAAAAAAAAAAAAAGTTTCCTTTCAATCCACTTTGAGCACTTTTTTTTTTGCACATTGAAATTTGAGGCTATGTTTGGATGATATTCTCTCAGGAACAATTGAAGATAAAAGCCTGAACTTTTCATTTATTTCTCATCATGTCATTGATTTAGAATCTGCAGAATTCGACAAGTAGATCAGACAATCTCTGATTATAGGTTGAAATGTGAATACAAATTGAAATTGTCACGAGAAGTGAAAATGATAATGTAGAAGTCATCCAGTGATGTTGTCTGAACCTTATGTAGCTCCAGGTCACCACAACACACATCAAAACGTGGAATACTTTTTAATATAAAATATTTGATCACAGAGTTGATAAGAAGCTTATTTTCTTTAACTGTAATAACTGATTGAGCAGGTAGGACAAATTGGTCTATAGTCATATCCAATTAGTCACAAATTTCAAATTGGTTAAAAATAATAATAATAATAATAATAATAAATAAAACACATTTTTAATTGAGGCAAATAATCACAAACAACATGCTGGACGTGTGTCAACGTGGGTCAAATCATTTCTTGGTGATATATCAATCTAAAACTTAAATATTTTTAGTAATATCCATATTTTGTGACACAAAAGTTCACAGATGGTTGAGCAGAAATGAGACGGAATCCCCCTTTAGTGAGTATCTGGCTTTTCCTGTAGTGTCATCACCAG
>NW_007583413.1:0-1018 GCF_000690725.1 Stegastes partitus | reverse complement strand
GAACTGGATCAATGAAATAAAAGCGGTAAACGGAGGAGGAGTAAGTTGACACATTCAGCATGGTGAAACTTCTTTCTAGACTTGATGTGCAGAGTCGTGTGAAAAACAGAGTTTGTAGAAGGTGTCTCTGTAATGGTTATAAAAAATGTTAATTGTTTAAAAGTCAAGGGAAACATGATATGTAATTCTGTGTTGAGGCGAGAAAGGGAAGTTATTTGCTTTGGTTTGTGTTAGCGCTTCAAAAAGGAAAAACGAGCAGATTGATTGATTGATCCGCTATCGACTATTTTGGTCTTTAAGCTGAAAAGTTATAAAGTGACGCATTGGCGCAGTACCAAGTTGAAGGTGTCATTGTTTAAATGTTCTTTTGCTCATTTATTGTTTTGCCTTGTTTTAATAGAGTACTTCCCCCAGAATTTATGTTTTAAGAGTTTTTACCTGCTACTCGGGAATCGATTGGGTATGTCTGAATTCATGTCGGGAACCGTGTTGCTCCTGCTCGTCCATTACAAGGCTGGACGTGAAGAGAGTAACACCACCTCGTGTCTTGTCCTCATTATTCCCCTTTTCAGGGGTGTAACATCTCCAGTATCGGTAAAACCTGTTGACACTTTGAGAAATGTCGGACAACAAATGTGACTCAAAAACAGTAAACAGAGAAGCTGATTGTTGGAAAATACATCCAGCTTGGTGAAATATCTCGCGTTGAAGTGCAAAGTATTAGTAAAAATCTAGAGTCATGTCTCCTTTGCCAATATTAGTAACACCTGTGGACACTTTTTGTTTGGTTCATTCTAGTATTTTTCACACATTTTTGAGTTTTCTCTGGATCTAGTCCTGGTTGTGCTGTTTCTAAAGAGGTGCAGGACTTTATATCGAAGTGAAAAATGAGCCCACAGTGAGTAAAAATGTAACAGGAGCATTTAAAAAAAACACACCCAGAAACCGCCTGTTGTTCGGAGAGTTAAAGCAGCTGAAGTTCTCATGTTTAAGCTGTTGCTAATCGCTCACTGTCAGT
>NW_007583412.1:0-1018 GCF_000690725.1 Stegastes partitus | reverse complement strand
CGTCTGCAGTCATTTAGCGTTAACGTACTCGTGTAACATACAATCAGGACATGCCACGGCGGGGTGCATAGACGCAGCGCCCCCTTCGGGAGAACGTTTTGAGTGTCTTGTCTATCCCAGGTGTTCATTCCACAAAACTTACAGCCGAGAGACGTTGCTTAACATCAGGACGAGGAACGGCGCTGGAATTGCGATGACCGGTAGTGATGTGGACAAACTACACCAACACCGATTGAAGACGACACCGGCAGTTAGCCGAGAGAGAAGGAAACGGTACGAATGTAAACAAAGGAGGAGGAAGAGAGTCAGGATCCATGCTAGGCTAAAGGCTAACCCCTCCAGACCAGCAGGACCGTCCTCCTGCTCTCCAATGTCCGCTCCCTCCACAACAAGCTGGACGTTTGCTGAGAGAAACCCTCAGAGAGTGGAGGGACTGCTGAGTGTCTGCTTTAACAGAAACATGGCTCCATGACAGCATCCCAGATGGACAGACAGCTGGAGGGGATGCAGACAGACAGACAGACAGCTCTGGGCAGCATCATGTGTGTCTTTGTGTCCCTGAAGACCTACCAGGACCTGAAGAGGTTCTCCATGTTCAACATGATGGACACAGCGCCCCCTTCAGGAGACAGAGTGAACGTTTAGTGTCTTGTCTATCCCAGACGTGCTTTCCGCAAAACTTACGAATTAAATGATCCTGAAGAAATGCAGCAACATGACAATAAACCTGATTTGATTTGATTTGATTTGATTTGATGTGACAGCAGTCGATGGCAGAATAACGACGTCTCGATTCTGAGAGTCCACGTGCGTTTTGGCTGAACAGCTTTTTTACATTGAAGCTATGATTTGGAAAATGAAAAGAGTCACAGTTTTAAGTTGCGAACTACGAGCAGTTTCCGGGTGTTTGTTGTTGTCGTCACATTTCTACTCAGCGTGGTCTCGTCTTTTTACCGCAATATAAAGTCCTGCACCCTATGTACCTCTTCTGCACAGCATGGAACAGGTAGAATTCCAT
>NW_007583411.1:0-1018 GCF_000690725.1 Stegastes partitus | reverse complement strand
CATCTGTGTGTCTTTAGTGGAGGCTGAAGACACAGTAGAAAAAACAACAAACACACAAACAAACAAACAAAAAAACTATATATATTAAACAGTTTAAACAACTGTTGACTAAATTTTTAAACAATTCCTTATGATTTTACAGATTTTTTCCCATTTTGGTAAATTACAAAAAATTTAATTAAATTAGTAAATAAGTTTTTTAAAAAAAATCTGTATTTTTATGAATGGTAGTTTGTTTCTTTTTTGAATTTTGAATGTAAAATTACACTATTCTAACTGTATTTAAAGGAAATTAAAATATGAATACATTTATATATAATTAATTTACATATATTTTCCAACCTTTGAAAAATATTATGTACTGTCTATTAAGGATTCAAAAATGGTTTATTTATTTATTTACTTACTTACTTACATACTCCCTGTTTTGCTAAATTATATTGTCCTATAAAAGCACAGAAAAAAATATTAATTTACATGTTAACTGTCCACATCAAAAATCTGTATTTTTATGAATGGCAATTCAATGTTGTTATTATTATTATTATTATTATTTAAAATTTTGACTGTAAAATTAAATTATTTCTACTGTAAAGGGAATTTTTAAAAAAAATTGTATATTATCAATTTAAATATATTCTCCAACATTTAAAAAACATGATGTACTCTATATTAAGGATTGAAAAATGCTATTTGTATTTATACAGAATTTAGATTAGATTATAAAATCTTTAAATCTTAATTTACATGTTGACTGTCCACATCAAAAATCTGTAATTGTACAAAGTGGTAATTTGTTCTTTTACAATGTATGACTGTAAAATTACACTCTTTTACTGAAATCTGTTAAAAAATTCTAAATATTTTAAAGATATTCTTCGTTACCTCAACATATTTTTTTCTGGCATCGTAGCTGCTAGATTTTTATTTATTTTTTTAACAGAATTTCTTTTTTTTTACAGTGTAAGATGAGTTACAGGCGGATATCCAACAACAAATATTCCTTTTTTAGAGCTTT
>NW_007583410.1:0-1018 GCF_000690725.1 Stegastes partitus | reverse complement strand
CATGTTTTTGGACTGTGGGAGGAAGCCAGAGAACCCGGAGAGAACCCACGCTGCACGGGGAGAACATGAAGACTCCACGCAGGAAGATTCCGGTGTCTCCACCGAGACACGAACCGGCGACCTTCTTGCTGTGAGGCAACAGTGCTACCAACTGCACCACCCTGCAGCCCTTATGTAAACCACTGTATTTTGTTTTTATCTTATTTATTTCATTTCAGTTTTATATCGTATTTATATCTTATTGTTTTTCTACTTTTTAGACAAGAGTTTCCTTCAAGATCAATACATTTTTATCTTAAGTTGAATATTTTATTGCTCATAATGAAAGTTTAACCCCAGAGGAAATAAATTAAGAGTTTACCAAAGTTATCAAAATTCATCCTGAGGGGAACACGACTGTCTACAACAAGTTTCATTGTAATCCATCCAACAGTTATCGCTGCATTTAGTTTGAAACCATTAAAGGAACCCCATTGGTGGCGCTACAACAGTCACTTAAGTCACTGAGATTCATCCTCTGAGGAACACGAATATCTGCACCAAGTGATCTATCCGATTTTTATTATGAATAAAGGTTTATTCTATCAATAAGGCTAATACAGTTTTATCTTGTCTTAAGTCATATATTTGTATTGCTCACAGTGACAGTTTAACCCCAGAGGACATAAATTAGGGGTTTACCAAAGTTATCAGAATTCATCCTGAGGGGAGCATGAATGTCTGCGTCAGGTTTCATTGCAATCCATCCAACAGTTATCGCTGCATTTTGTTCAAAATTATTACAAGAACCCTGTTGGTGCTAAAACAGTCACTAAAGTCACTGAGATTCATCCTCTGAGGAACACGAATGTCTACAACAAGTTTCATTGTAATCCATCCAATGTTTGTTATGAATAAAGTTTTATTCTACTAATAAAATTTACATGAAATGAAAAAATACTTTATTTATCCCAGAAGGGAAATTCAATTATCAATTCATCGTGTTAGTCTTATATTATCTCGCTGGCACACAAGTGTT
>NW_007583409.1:0-1019 GCF_000690725.1 Stegastes partitus | reverse complement strand
TAAATAAATCTTGAGTAATTCTGGGCATATTTTGAGTCATTTTCAACAATTTCAAGTCATTTTTGGGCTGATTTGTGACTTTTTTGACTCATGTTTGGACAAATTTTGAGTGAATTTGTAGAATTTTGAGCCATTTTTGAGAATTTTTAGCCATTTCAGACATGTTTCAAGTGATTTTGGACAGTAACAGGACGTTTTTGGGGCAATTTTGAGCGATTTTAAACTGGTTTTAAGTCAAAATGTCTAAAAACTGGAACCTTGTCTGGTCCACCTTCACCACATCAGGTTCTGCTGATGTTAGAGCCTCAACAGTTGGTGAAATGTGACCAAAGACTGGATTCAAGTAGAACCGTGGATCCATCCATAGACAGACACTGACAGGAACTTTATGGGGATCAATACCATATTTTTAATCCCTTTCAAATGAATCTAATAAATAATAAACTTTCTGGGAACAATCACCAACTTTAGTCCAAAAATGTTGCAAGGACCAATAATTTTTGCCTTTATGTGACTATTTAAAGTCACGTTGGAGAAATTTTGAGTCACTTTGGACGAGTTTCAAGTGACTTTGGACATGTTTCATGTCATTTTGGACAAACTCAATCTTATTTTTTGACAGACTTTGAGTGGTTTTGGATAATTATGACTAGTTTCGACAAATTTCAAGTCATTTTGGACAATTTTGAGTCATTCTGGACGAGTTTAAAATCATTTTTAGACAGATTTAGGTGATTCTTGGAAGGAATTTTATTAAATCAAGTGATTTTGTACAATCTTTATCTTACTGGGGACGTATTTTGGGGAGAAGTCAAGAACTTTGTGGTGCTCACTTCAACTTTATGTGCAGCGTTTCATTATAACCTGTAATACTTCACCTTAACGTGTAATACTTCATCTTAACGTGTAATACTTCATTACAAAGTGCAATACTTCAATTTCAAGTGCACTATGTCATTAAAACGTGTAATACTTCATTATGAGGTGTAATTTTTCCTCATCCTGTGTAACACTACTTG
>NW_007583408.1:0-1019 GCF_000690725.1 Stegastes partitus | reverse complement strand
AGCCCTTCTTCCTACTTCTGCAATGTATATGTTTCCTCTAAATTCGGTGCAGCCACTCTTCTGCTGGAATCCATCCATCACAGGTAACCAGTCTACCACAGGGCTACACTTAGAGACAGACAACCAAGCACACTCACATTCACACCTACGGACAATTTAGAATCACCAATTAACCTCAACATGTTTCTGGACTGTGGGAGGAAGCTGGAGAACCCAGAGAGAACCCACGCTGCACGGGGAGAACATGGAGAATCCACACAGAAAGATCCCGGGTGTCCTCACTGGGACGCAAACCGGCGACCTTCTTCGGCGATGATGCTTAACCACTGATCCACCTTGCAGCCCTCTTCTGCTGGAATCAGACAACATAAATGTTTGTTTGTGGTAAAACACAAGTTTCTGGCTTCAGAAATCTGCCCCATAAAGCATCTGTACATATTTAAGTGTGTATGATTTAGATTCAGCTGCTGATTTACTTAAAGCTCCTTTACAAACCCTTAAAGACAGTTGAAGAACTCTGGAAACATCAAACTGTTGAGTAACACAAAACTGAAACAGAACTTGCAGCTGAAAGCCTGGATGGACAGAACAAGGACACTTCATGTAAGTGTTTTCATGTATTTATCTTATGTAATTTAAATTCTAATTATCTTATGAGCCTCAACAATAATTTTTTAAAAAGTACACCTTTAGCAACTGCTCCAGGTTTTCAATCAATTGAGAGTTATGAAAAAACAGGTTATAATACAGTGCATGATTTGTCAAGTATTTTTAAACGGCAATCTTTCCTGCGTAAGTAAAGGATAAAAGTGGGTGCCATAAAAATTATTACCTGGCTTAAAGCTATGCACTAAAAAAGAAAAATGAACGAGACGTTGTATTCTTCAATATGAGTAATGTTTCAGCCTGGTCTCCTCCCCTTTATAAACCTGACTGACTCTGTCACTGCATGTTGGGGAAAAAAAGCAAAAAAAAAAAAAAAACCAAAACCTGAATAAACTCTTACTTTGAAAAAAAAA
>NW_007583407.1:0-1019 GCF_000690725.1 Stegastes partitus | reverse complement strand
CCTCATCTGTGCTTCCTGTTTAGTGCTAACTAGCATATGCTAGCATGCTAACATAGGAAAAACCTATCCAATAATATGGTTATTTATATCAAAATAACCACCAAAACTAATGGCAGCCCCATTAGCCTCATCTGTACATCATGTTTTGTGCTAACTAGCAAATGTTAGCATGCTAACACAAGAAACTAAACCAGTTAGCATTTTTGTTGACCCCTTAGCTGTACATTTAGCATCATAACCTGATTAAAAGTTTCAGATTTTTCCCATAATATTGTCATTTAAATAACCTGCACAACCAGTTTCCTCATCTGTACTTTGTGTTTTGTGCTAACTACAGTCTGTTAGCATTGCTAACACTAAGCAACTAAACTGTTTTTTTCACACAATATAGTTAATTACGACAAAACAACCTGCAAAACAACAGCCCGATTAGGAAAATCTGTACTTTCTGTTTTGTGCTAATTAGCAAAGTTAGCATGCTAACACAAGAAACCGGTTAGCAATTTTGGTTTTCCCTTAGCTGTACATCTAGCATCATACTCTATCAATCAATACCTGCAAAAACAGTTACCTCATCTGTACTTTGTGTTTTACATTCTGTTAGCATTGCTAATGCTAGAAACTAAATTGGTCATTTTTTTCCACATAATATAGTTAATTATATCAAAATAACCAGCAAAACTAATGACAGTCCCATTAGCCTCTTTGTATTTTGTGCTAATTAGCATATGTTAGCATGCAAACACTCGAAACTATTTTGGTGAGCATGCTAGGCGTTGCACCTGCTAAACAAAAACTCATTACACCGTCACTGTAGGTGTGTCAGTGTGCAGATATTTAACCAAATAAATAATAAATAAAAAACATACAAAATATAGTTTAAAATACATAAACTTTGGTTGTCGGGTTCTCTGTTCTTTGTTTAAACATCTGTACGGTCAGCAGCAGGCGATTTGCTAAAAACCACGTCAAAACCAGTAACTGATCCTGGAACAAGCAACATAAACGTAACCTTGTCG
>NW_007583406.1:0-1020 GCF_000690725.1 Stegastes partitus | reverse complement strand
ACCTGTCCAGGGTGTCCCCTGCCTTCACCCTAAGTCGGCTGGGATAGACTCCAGCCCCCCCACGACCCTAGTGAGGATTAAGCGGTGTATAGATACTGGATGGATGGATGGATTTCAGCTCTCCCTGAAAGTTTACCAGCCTGACATTAGATGGGTGGGGTTAATGTTAGCTGGCTAACTAGCAGGTTAATCCACTCTAGTGAAACTAACTAGCTGTCATCATGATTGATGGTCATTGTTTAATGTAGCGCAGCTGCACAGGAGCCTTTCATCAGAGGATGTCTGGGCATCAATGGCATTACCATTAGTAAAACTCTCTAGTTACCTGTATCATGCTTCAGTGAATTTAGCTGCCTGTCAGGTTTATTGATGAAATCAAAGAACCACCATGTTGAGGAAAGATCTCATAATAGACTCCACTCACCTGCACACAAAGATCAAAGAAGGTTTTATTATGCAGTTATTTCATGACTTTCACTTTACACGCCGAGGTCTGGACCTCATTGGCCTCAATGGTGGGTACAGCGGTGGGTACTTTGCCCTTTTTTAATGTTCACATTTGCATTTTAGATATTTATAATATATATATACACATCATATTTTTGAAATACAAAAAGATATTCATAAAATTACCAAAATGGGATGTAAATTTACATTTTTAATGAAAAAACAACATTAAAAACCAGTATCCAGGTTTTAAATTTCAAAAAATGTAAAAAGATTTTTTTTTTTTTTTTACATTTAACGACTTTCACAAATTTATCGTACTTTAAAAAAAAAAACAAAACCCAAATGTTTCCTTTTTATTTAAGAGATAAAATAGTTTAATTCAAATTTATGACTGTTAAAAAAACAACACATTTTTATTAAATAAAATATTTTGGTATAATTACAGATCTAGCTACAATATCTATCTGTGTTATAGGTAATTTATGTAAATGTGCTTCAATAAACATTACAAAGCAGACAAAAATACACAGGATCTCATGTGAAATGTATTTTAATTTTAAAGAAAATACT
>NW_007583405.1:0-1020 GCF_000690725.1 Stegastes partitus | reverse complement strand
GTCTGATGATTCTTCAACTTTAGAATTCCTGAAGAAGAAGTGGGTAGTTAGCACAGCAGAGCTAACATGCTAACATTAGCAACATGCTCACAGCATCATTACCACTGCAAACTAATAATACAACGACTCAATAATTCTTTCATTTCGAGAAAAATAGTTGTACACTGTGGGAGAAAATTGTTGTTTTAGTCTGCAGCATACAGTAAAATATTTACAGTGAATCTGTAGGTGCTCCAATTATAGAATTGTAAAGTGAGAGGGGCAACTAGTTGCGGACGCTTTGTTTTCCCCCAATTTTATTTCCAAATTGATTTTTTTAAAGGATATCTTTAATGTTAATAAAAACAGGAACTTGGGACCCTCAAATATACATAATGTTGTGGCCACTGGTTTTCATTTTTATAGCTTTGTTTATGAGAAGTCATGTTTTTGACATTTCAACATCGTTGGCAGGTATTAAATAGGTCACTTCCCAGAAAACCTGGGGACTGGTGTTATCTATTGCCTCATCTAGAATGTTCAGATCTATGTCCCAGCCTCTCTTTTTACTCCTTCCACGCTCGCTGCAGCTCAGCACACCAGCTCACCTACAACTCTGCTCAAACACTGTAGAAGTACTCCACACAATAACAAATTGAAATGCTGGAGTAACTTAGCCATACACGTTGAAACTGGAATAATAATGATACAGAAAGTCCCACCGAGTTGAAAGGATTGATTCCTTAGATTTATTACATATGAAAGCCCTGAAGTCTGAATTTTCATCGATGCATTGCAGTTTCAAGGAGAAAATGCTCAGCCATACTATTAAATGCATATTTTGCTCGTGATGTCTTTTCCAGCATGTATAAAACAACATATTTGACACGTTAACCAGATTTTAAAAACGTCATTTCACTGGAGGGCGTCTTAACAAAGGGCTTATAAGAGGTTGGAAGCAATAACAGCAAAGATGTGATTAGATCATTACTGGCAGATCCCTCTTTAGTTTTCCATAAAGCTTTACTGACGATGATGCTT
>NW_007583403.1:0-1021 GCF_000690725.1 Stegastes partitus | reverse complement strand
GACAGAGAAACGTGGGGAGGAGAGTGGGGGAATGACATGCAGCAAATGAGCCGCTGGGTGGAATCGAACCCGGGCCGCTGCGTCGGGGACTGTAGCCCCTGTACATGGGTCACCTGCCCTACCCGCTGACCTATCCAGGTGCCAATGAGCAGATTTTTTTTACACATTTAAATACCTAATTACAGACAGACAAATTCCGGTTCGCATTGACAACTTCTTTTACACACTGACAAATCTCACTTCAGACACACAGATTGAGATACAGACAGACAACTCTCCATACGCATGGACAAATAATTTTGCTACAAAAATGCCCCCATATCCGAACTAATGGTACCACTGGAAAGTTGAAAATCTGATGATTTAAATGGTCTCATTTTAATGATTTTTTTAAACCAAAAACCTTTAATTCAATAGTGAGTTTTGGGATTTAGAAGGTTAAGGAACAACACTATTAGCATCTCAAGTAGATCAACTGTGTAAGACATACCAGATTTGAAAAAGTTTTAACATACAAGGGGGGAAAGAAAGGATAAAGCGCTGCACTGCCCATGTCAGCAGGCAGCAGGGTATCAGGTTTTCACTGTCTGGTGGAATCAAGCGCAGGGCTCCAACATCCGACCACGTGAGCCGACCGTCAGCAGCGTTACTTGTTTTCGAGGTGTTGAATCTACGATTCCCTCTTCAATCAGCAGGATCGTAGTGGTGGCTGCAGACATGAGCCTCACAGCCAGGGTCGAGCTCACACAAGCCCCCCGCTGCAGCCCTTTCCCCTGGGTCGGCTTTAATGTCATTAACAGGTGGGGGGCAAAAATAGATAGAGGAGCCACACACACACACACACAAACACGGATGCACACATGGTTACGGAGATGGGAGTTGAGTGTGCGCAGTGTGACACATTTTCCAGCAAGTACATTTTAAAGCCAAGAAGCTTGTCCAGCACGACTGTCCATGTTAGCGTAAACAAACAGATTCACTTACAGAAGCTACAGTGTGACTGCATAGCTCTCTCTCTCTC
>NW_007583402.1:0-1021 GCF_000690725.1 Stegastes partitus | reverse complement strand
TTACTCTTGTTTGTCAGGCGTTTAAGCATTTAGCCCTCTGAACCCCAAAACCTCCCGGTGGGTTTAAAAAGCAAAAAGATCGCCAAAATTGGACCATATATGAGAACCAGAAACTGTAATAACCTTTTGACAGACAAACCATCTGGTTCAATCTGACAAATTAACCAAATTACACTTTAAAATTACGATATTTCATCAAAATCACTTTATTCTCCATCCATCCATCCATCCATCCATCCATCCATCCATCCATTCATTAATCCATTCATTATCTACACACCACTTAATCCTCACTCGGGTAGCGGGAGGCTGGAGTCTATCCCAGCTGAGTAAGGGCGAAGGCAGGGGACACCCTGGACAGGTCTATCACAGGCAAGACAGACAACCAAGCACACTCACATTCACACCTACGGACAATTTAGAATCACCAATTAACCCCCAATTAGCCTCACTGTGGGAGAAAGTCGGAGCACCCAGAGAGAACCCACGTTGTATGGGGAGAACCTGCAAGATCCCGGGTGTCTTCACCGGGAAACAAACCAGCGACCTTTTAGTTGCGAGGAAATGGTGCTAACCACCGAACCACCTTGTCACCCCTTTATTCTACATGCAACAAGTATTTGCACTTGCCAGATTCTGTAAAAAACAAAAAATTCAGTGCTCCTTGCTGCAACCATGAAGCCATGAGTGACTCAGCTGTAACCAATGGCCATGTGACAAAAATTCAGGACCTACTGGGCTGAATTTTACATAGAGCAGAGAGAAACCAATTCTAGAAATAAAAATCTAAGTCATAAAAATGTCTAAAGCACATACAGTCACTACTTTTCCCAGTATCAATAACACCTGTGGGTACTTGGAAACATGCTGTATGTGTTGATTTCAGGTTTTGAAATGTTTTGTACAATAAAATGTCCAAGAATTTGAGTTCTCTCTCCTTCTAGTCATGATTGTGGTGTTTCCGTAGAAATGCAGGACTTTATATTGCAGTGAAAAATGAGCCCACAGTGAAGAAAACTGC
>NW_007583401.1:0-1021 GCF_000690725.1 Stegastes partitus | reverse complement strand
TTCTGAACAGATGAGTACTCCATTCATTGCTATTGTTGCTTGGTGCTAAAGATGACTGTCAGTGGCAGATAATATACCTTTAAATGTTTCTAAGTGTGACGGTTCGTGCTCAGTGACTGTGCGGGTGGACCCAAACGAAAAGGGAGACGGGGAGAAGGGTTAAAGGAAACAGGATTTATTAGGGAAGGTGGTGGAGTGATGGGCACCAGGAGGCAGAAACAAAGTCCGTTGAAGGGGTGCCGGTCGTGGGGAATAACCCGGTGGTGGGATCTGGTGCAGGGATGTCAGTCGTGGAGAGGGAGGAGCGGAGTCTTTCGTGCCGTGATCTGAGGAAGGGGAGTCCCGAGGGTGGTGCACGAAGAGCAGGTGCCTGAGAGTGCCTTGGTCCGTGGGGGTTTTCCCGGTGCAGAGAGGGAGCCGTGACGAGGGAAACCGGGGTGGTGTGCAGGGGTCTGGTGCTCGTGGGGGGGGGTGCGCTCTCATGGAGGGTCTCCCGGTGAAGGTGTCCGTGGTCGTGAATTCCCGTGGGTGCCAAACGCTGGAGTGCTTGGAGGTGTACCGAGTGCTGGAGCCGAGGAGGAGAACTGGAAACAGGCAGAGAAACACATACAATAAACTCAAACCTAGAGAACATCAAAAATGCTAGGAATGCTCCGCATGGTGTAGCAGCTAGAGGCCTGACTGTACCCCGAGGTAGGTATCACAATCCTCTGGTGTCGGTCTTCTGTGAGACGCCAGTATTTAAGCAGGGCACGGCTGATGAGCCGATGAGCCACAGCTGCCAGCATGCGAGTGTCTCTCCTGATCGGCTCCGCCCAACCTGCAGACAACAGAGACACACCCACCAAAACACAGAGACAGACAAAATCCCAAAACACAGTGAACACAGTCTATGACCCTCACACTAAGTATTGTTTTTAACTGTGGACCAGTTCATGTATCTACTTTAATTCAAGTACTGTATTAACAGTCTGCTGTATTTATTCCTCAGATCTTGTATCAGGCCCTGGCCAGCTGTGTT
>NW_007583400.1:0-1022 GCF_000690725.1 Stegastes partitus | reverse complement strand
AGCCCTGTGATAGACTGGTTACCTGTCCAGGTGAACCTGCCTTCACCCTGAGTCAGCTGGGATAGACTCCAGCCCCCCATGACCCTAGTGAGGATTAAACGGTGTATAGATGATGGATGGATGGATGGACCCAAGGAGGCGAGCACTTTCATGTTTAGATCGTAGACAAAAAACCATGACAAAATCTTCTCTGAGGCTTAATGACATCCAGCCATGTGTTAGTTTAAAACTAGGACTGAGGTCGGACTGATTTCAAAGGATGTTAATAAAGATCGGCGTTAGTTTCCTTTTAGTGCTAATCATTTAAAGATTGTTGTGATTGGCAGAGTGTTGCTTTTCACATGCTGGCATCTTTGCGTCAGACCAAAGCCAACACACTACAGATCCACACATGGAATCACACTAGCTACTTAGTGCAAACAGAACATTGTAATGGTAGCAGAAACATTAATTTTACAGCACCCTGTGAGGGTCTTGTTAGCATAACTCATCAACTTACAATACATTGAAATTATTATTCATTAAAAACGAAGAGCCACACATGTGAGATAAGTTGAGGAACTGGGCAAAGCAGCGGGCGACCCAACTTTTGGTCACAGTTGAACTCCTTAAATTAAGCCTTGCACCACCAGCACACTCACTAAACGAGCTGGTGGCTCAGCCTTTCTAGACAAAAGTTGATGCTGAGTTTGGGCGGGAGTCTATTGCATCTAGTGGCCACCTGGAAATTTCTTGGGAGGACCAGAAATGGGATTTACTGTTGTTGTGGGAGTATGGTTTTCTCTGGAAAGCATACAAACGAACACAATCAGTTAGCTCCACACTGCTGGACAAGAACAATGGTGCTCCTTTTATTGTCTTTTGTCATGATATCAGGTATGCATAAAGTGTATATTTAATTGGTGATCTGGTGACAGGTCATGTGAGCGTCCACAGCAGCTGTTCAAAAGCGATGCCTGAACAAAAACTAAAAAAATAAAAAAAACTTGCCAGTTTCCACTTTTGGCTGAAATCAAGGACCA
>NW_007583399.1:0-1023 GCF_000690725.1 Stegastes partitus | reverse complement strand
TGTTGACTGTTTACATTAAAATGTACAGATTGAACTTTTAGATAAATTTGAACTCATGAATGAATTTTCACACCATAATTGTATTTTAGTTCCACGTTGTCACATTCATCACTAATGGCTGATGCTCCATAGCAATCCTAATAGCGACGTGAAGTCACTAAAACACAGCAGAGCTTCTTTCATTCAGCGTGCTCATACAACAGAAGTGAGGACACCCCTGTGCGATATCACTTAAATGGCACCGTCAAAGTTGTCTCAAGAATTTCTCAGTTGAAATAAAGTTTTCCTCTTTCGAACAATCTGAAACAAATACTTTAGAAAGACTCGGCTGACTGCAAAAGAGAACCTCGATGCAACAAAAGTGAATGCACCTGTGATCACTGACATACAAGCTAGAAACCCTGTCATCACTGGAACAAACTTGGATACACCTTTGATTTCCCTTAACAGCAAGAACAGCACCAGAACTTTCTCAGTTTCGGACCTATGGGCCTATTTGTATATCTTCATCATGGCTCCACGTGGAAAAGAACTGCCAGAGGAACCAAGAAAATCTGATTGTAAGATTTCACAATGCAAAGGACACAAGAAGATTGCGTAGAACAGCTGCTACCTGCACAGTTTAGCTCTAAGAAAAGAAACCGATGCCAAAGTGCTTTAGGTGTGGCACAGAATCTTTCAAGGAAATCCAACTTTTTGTAGCTGTCCAGACAGTGCAAAGGATGTATCATATTAACATTTACGTACAAAATCCTCGATTGCTCTTTGGCACAAAATTGGAAAATTAAACTGCAGTGGTTAGCACTGTTGCCTCGCAGCAAGAAGGTCGCCGGTTCACGTCCTGGTGAGGACACCCAGGAGTCTCCATGTTTTCCCCGTGCAGCGTGGGTTCTCTCCGGGCTCTCCAGCTTCCTCCCACACAGTCCAAAAACGTGCTGAGGTTAATTGGTGATTCTAAATTGTCCGTAGGTGTGAATGTGAGTGTGCTTGGTTGTCTGTCTCTAAGTGTAGCCCTGTGATAGA
>NW_007583398.1:0-1023 GCF_000690725.1 Stegastes partitus | reverse complement strand
CCAAAAACATCAGAGGCTTAACACAGTGCATGTGCCAGAATCAGAACCACCGTACAGCTTTCGCTCTAATTTCCATCCATTCATCATCTACACACAGCTCAAGAGGAGACAGTTCTAACCGCCACATCACCGCACCGCCATTTCTCACTAATTTCAAATCTGTTCGGCTGTAAAAATAAAATGACCAAAATAATAAAACTTGACTGTAATTAAAACAGACAACAACAGCTTAAAAATTAATGATTCTCACCAAATATAAATGTAAGTTCGCCCCACAAGACATTAACAGGAGCTCAAGTTTGTTGCTTCCAGCTGTTTAGAACTATTTCCTCTCAGATTATTAAACACCTGCAGCATCACACAGTGGTAGGATCCATATGTGCATCTCTGAAGAGAGAGATGTGCACATGTTTATGATATAGAACAATTAAAGCACTGATCACTTCTCTGAGTTCTTGTAATCGTAAATTATCCCTGAGAAAGCTTCAAGTGCTGATCAGTCAGGTCACACATTGTTGGCCTCTGTCTTCACATCAGACCGGTGAGCTGTCTATCACAGAATGGCAGCTTAGTTTCCAGCTGTTTAGGACTATTTTTTTTTACATTTTATGGTTTATCAGACAGCGTTAGGATCCACAAGTGTCTCCAATCCAAGGGGGAGCGAGCTTTGAGTTTCACTGTTTAAGAAAACAGAAATAGTTATTGGGACATCTTGATAAACTGCTATTAGTTATTGCGATATGATGCATTACACATCACTCGGTGTTTGTTCTAATCTAGCATGAATGACGAACATCGTGTGAGGAACATGAATGAAACAGTGACCAGAATGCCATCACTTTAACAGACGGGTGAAGCAGCAATGTCGCATATCTCATGTCTGAAAGGGGGCTTAAATATCAAAAATCTTTCTCCAGAGTTGCAGACTTCACCTTTAATTATCTTTAGAGGTGCTTTTACGCAAGCAAGACGAGTGTTTGTCCTGTTTGCACTGAGCTAAGCTCACTGGTTCCAGCCACACAT
>NW_007583397.1:0-1023 GCF_000690725.1 Stegastes partitus | reverse complement strand
ATTACCGCTGTAACTGGGCTAAAGTGTGTCACTGCCTGATATGATTATGTAAATCGCAGCCTGTGGACATGTGGACTAACTTTACTGCTGATCTCCAGGAAAACTTAAACTCTGAATTCTTACTAACGTGTAAAGCTGTGAGGAATGTCAGAAGTGAACATCTTCATATCTTAACACCTTTAACTTTACACCTTCGAGTTTATGAAAAACACAAAACACAATAACAATTCATTTTCACTACTTAAAACCTCAAACGCTGCCATCAATCTGTTTCCAGACCAGGCTGGTGCTCTGTTAAGAAACACTTGGCCACAGTGGTGGAGCCGACTGGCTGCCTCATTCATGCACAGGTCAAAAAAATCCTTTAAGGTTGTACCGGCAGTGTGCATGAAACAATTTTTTAACAAAACAAAGCCAGGTATCGGAAACGGCAGTGTTGTACACACACACACACACACACACACACACACAAGTATTACAAAAGTACACAACCAGCATCTTTACTATCTAGATCAGTGGTTCTCAAACTTTTTGACCCCCAAGATAACATAAGTTTGTGTTTGTGACCCCCAGTTTGAATTTTAATATATCATGAGTAATAACTTTGTTGTTCATGCATTCATGCGTTAAAAATGAATGTGTTAATTCCACAGATTAATCTCTTTACATTAATATGTTCATTTTCTTTTGAATGAATGAATGAATTGAATTTATTTCAAACAAATGAAAGGGGAAAAAATATTAAAAAAAACAGGAAAATAATTTTAAAAAGAGCAAAAAAAGAATAACAATATCGCATAATCCAATCATAATATTAACAAATTCAAAAAAGGAGTGGGAAGAAGTATACACTTTTAATTCTGACAGTCCTAATACAATTATTTATTTATTTATTTATTTATTTATTTTTTAAATAAATGTAGGTTTTATTTTATTTTATTTTTTTATAATGATCTGGTGACCCCCTAGTTTGAGAACCACTGGTCTAGATTGTTAGCTAGCATGTACCTAAAACAACTTCAA
>NW_007583396.1:0-1023 GCF_000690725.1 Stegastes partitus | reverse complement strand
GACAATTTAGAATCACCAATTAACCTCAACGTGTTTTTGGACTGTGTGGGAGGAAGCCAGAGAACCCAGAGAGAACCCACGCTGCACAGGGAGAACATGCAAACTCCACACAGAAAGATTCTGGTGCCATAACCCTAACCGTAACCCACCGGGATGTGAACCAGCGACCTTCTTACTGCGAGCCAACAGTGCTTCCCACTGATGAATAGTATGTGTATCTTCTCAAAACTTTATTTGATATCACAATATACATACAATACATATCACAGTACAAATTAAACCACAGTTAACTTTTGTAAACTGTGTATTCAGGCTTACACAATATTGGTAGTATTGAACAATAGTATTAACGGTTTTGTTGACATTTTTCAACCTTGGTCCCTTTAACAGAAAACACATATTCGAAGGGATTTCATGCATCAGAATGTCCAATATTAGTCTTTCAAATGTCACTAATATTGAGTATGGCCACCCCTGACACGGATGAATGCGTTAAGACATCGTGGCATACTGTCCAACCGCTTGTTGATGGTGTCAACGGCCAGGATATCCCACTCTTCAGTCAGAAGAAGTCAGAATTCCTTTCACCTGGTAACTGGGACTCGGTATGTAATCACTGCACCTGGTCAAATGTGATTACTGATGTGTTTAAATAGAAATAAATAGAGGAATGTGTCTGAAAACAGAAAATATTCCAACTTGATGGGCAACAGTGTCTCCAACCACCCCACTGATCAGCTTCTCTGTACACTGTAAAACTACTATACGACACACAATAGCAAATTGTAATAATTATTAGTACACTGCAACTTTAAGGTGGAAATGCTCATCTGAAGTGTTAACTGCTTATTTTTCTATTCAAATGTCTTCCAGCCCATTAAAAAACGCCAGATGGAAATGTTAATGAAGTAAAGAAAAAAAACAACAATTTCACGTGTTAAAGATGTATCCTCTGGAGACCATCAATCATCAGACCAACGTGTTGGATTGACCAACAATTGAATCTCCAGACACGTGCCACCA
>NW_007583395.1:0-1024 GCF_000690725.1 Stegastes partitus | reverse complement strand
CATGGCTTTTAGTTCTGACTTAGGCTGCAGTTATAATTGCAAACTTTTAAGGTTTACAACTACTTAAAATACCTGAAACTACCTGTTGTGTAAGTTGGATGTGCAGGTTCTTCCACTGAGCCTTGCTACAGGATGTAATGTACCGAGAACAAATGGCCCAATGTGCCTCTTTGTCCACACATTTTAATCCATGGTAGCAGCTTGGCTCTAACGATAACAGTATTGATCTACTGGTTCATCAGGCAACATGTCAGCAAGCTGTGGAAGGACTGCCACGAAACTCTGCACAGACTTTGATGAACCACTGAATTTTCCTATCGCGCCATCAGCTCTGGGACGATTTTGCCTTTAATGAACTCTCATCTACTACATAGAGTTGCACAAAATTTCTTAGATGTTAGACTGTGACAGCTTTGGTGATCCTTGGTGTTGGTTGTAAAACTAAACACTCCATTTATCTACAATCAGTCTTGGCTGTGGTTTGTGGTTCCGTAAATTCTGGACTATTGAGCGCACTTAGATATAAGCCGCAGCTGCTAACTTTAAAAAGAAAACCAGTTCTGTACATATACAGGCCGCACTTGTCTATAAGCTGCAGGTGTCCACGATGTAACATGAGATATTTACACACAGAAAGATGTTTTTAACTTTTAATTAAATACATACCGATAACATACACAAATATGTTTTTTTCTGAACAGTGCCTGTAACACGGCTTGTTAAAAAATAAATAAATAAATACAGTCACCTACCAGGAAAAGTCATCGATCACTATCTTCATCTTCCTCCTGCGCAATAAACCACTAAAGTCATCGTCTTCAGCCTCAGAATTACTTTATCACGTCCTCAGTCTCTCCTTCGTTGTCGCTCTCAATGTCACTGTGGTCTCGAGGCAAATTCCTAAAAATCATAAAAATCGTGATTGTTGAAGCCGCAGTGTTCAAAGCGTGTGAAAAACATAGCAGCTTATAGTCCAGAAATTACGATAATTGGCAAACGTCAGTGTGATGAACCAAGACGGTGA
>NW_007583394.1:0-1024 GCF_000690725.1 Stegastes partitus | reverse complement strand
TATCTATTGAATCAGAATCAGAATCAGGTACAGATTTATTGTCAGGTATAGTTTACCCAATATGAGGAATTTGTTCTGGTGGGTTGGTGCAACAATAAATATAGAGTAAGGTACAATGTACAAGATAAAAATATAAAAATAGCTTTAAAAAAATATAAAAGTAACTAAAAATAAAAGTAGCTAAAAATAAAACAACTTTAATAGTGCAAAGCAGAAGCAAAAAATATTGTGGAGTGAAGAATTAAAGTAAAATTTAAATAAGAACCATAAAACTGTAGTATTATTTACAAGAATATTGAGGGTGCAGATATACTGATATTTACATTTATACAGATTATCAAAAGAGTGCAAGTGGAAGTTGTGGAGGTGCAACATGACCAATAACAGTGCAGATGATGAGATGATGAGCAAAGAGAGAAGAAACATGTTAATGTAACGTATACAGTCCATAGAGGGGGGCATGGGGGGTCAGTGGGGGTCCTGTGCATCGTTCATGAGGCCGGTGGCAGACGGAAAGATGCTGTTCTTGTGGCGGGAGGTTCTGGTTCTGACGGACTGAAGTCTCCTGCCAGAGGGGACTGTCTGAAAGAGTTTGTATCCAGGGTGGGAGGGGTCGGCCACAATCTTACCTGCATGCAGTCTGGGAGGCGTGCAGGTCCTGGAGAGAAGGCAAATTGCAGCCAATGACCTTCTCGGCCGAGCGGATGATACGCTGCAGTCTGGCCTTGTCCTTGGCCGTCGCTGCAGCGTACCAAATGGTGATGGAGGAGGTGAGGATGGACTCTATGGTGGAAGTGTAGACGTGTACCATCATCTTCACTGGCAGCCTTGCAATGGAGATGCACAAATGGATCCTGCTGCTGTCTGATACCACAGATATTATAAAATAATAATTTTAAAAAACTAATCCTATTGGTTAGTATCTGTTTTTATTATAATAAAGTTTTATTTTTCATGGAAATTTCACTTTGAAATGAAAAGGCAAAGTGTGTGAGAAAGGTGTGTTGTGATTTCAGCTCACAGA
>NW_007583393.1:0-1024 GCF_000690725.1 Stegastes partitus | reverse complement strand
CACGCCCCTTGCCCCGCAAAATGTTGACGATTTTTAAAAAATTCAGTATTGATTTATTTTCAGATTGGCCACCTGATCTCTGGATTTGACCATGATAACCAATAAGATAAAAATCCTGAGCTGTAGGAATGCGGTATTTGGTGATCTGTGATCACTTCTTTTCCAATTCCAGTCTATGGGAGCCAGGGCTTTTTGGAGCCAGGACTAGCTGACGTAGTGATACTGCAGGTTTTTGACACTTCATTTTTCAGGGCCGGTTGCTACGTCCATCTTTTATACAGTCTATGCACTGAACCCAAAGTTGCTCCCAATGGCAGGCAGCTCTGCCGCCATTGGTATGTGAATGGGGGACTGAGAAACACATTGTAAAGCGATTTGGGTAAAATATATCAGTGACGACCAGAATCAGAATCAGCTTCAATGGCCAAGTACGTACACAACATAGAAGAAATTTGGTTTCAGCTGTTGGTGTCGCCCTAGGAATTTGCACGAATAGGAACAGTTTAAAAAACAAAATAAAATGAAGTAAAATAACTACAGAAAGAAAAGAATGAATAAAATACAATAAACATTAATAAAAAACAAAACAAGATAATAAGACAAATATATACAAGAATTTACACATCCGAGTAGAAAAGGTACATTAGTGCAAATAGCAGCTGTGGCTTGGAGTGGCTCAGCTGTTCAGTCGGGTTATGGCAGTGGGATAAAAACTGTTTTTGTGTCTGGTGGTTTTAGTCTGCAGGACTCGCCTGCCAGAGGGGAGGAGGGAGAACAGTTTGTGACCAGGATGAGTGGGGTCTGTGATGATGTTCCCTCTTCCTGGTTCTATTGGAGTCCAGTTCCTGGATGGAGGGCAGGGGGGCTCCGATGATCTTCTCGGCTGTTCTGACTGTGCGCTACAAACCATTTTACCATCTACATAAATCATGCCTGTAAGATGCACTTTGCATGTAGATGATTGTTGTCGAACAGACCAGAGTGGCTTTAAAAATAGAGACATCACAACTCATTCTTGCCCTTT
>NW_007583392.1:0-1025 GCF_000690725.1 Stegastes partitus | reverse complement strand
AGTAAAGCTTTGAACCTTAAAATGTGTTTGTGGCTCTGCAGGTCTGATGATCTCCATGTTTAGAACATTTCTGATTTCATGTAGTTTTTATTAGGGATGCACGATATAGCGACGACCACATCAGTATCGGCCGATATTAGTGTTTTTTCCGATATATCTATACTGCCCTCATGCTTCTGTTTTGTCCGAGCTAGACAGTTAGCTTACATCAGAAGTCACAAGGCATACTTTTCTTGATTTGCTTTCCTTTTTATTCTTGTAAAACTACACAAAAAAACAATAAAGAAGATAAAGTTATGTTACAAAAATCACAAAGGTGTAATTCTAATAACAAATAATGACATCTAGCATCTCACAAAACATAAAATAAACATTTACGGAAGATTCTTGTCCAAGGCAAACATCAAGCAGCGGCTTAGGCAGCGAGGTCTGAACATGCAGGCACCAGGTGCTCTCGATCACATATTACATACAAGGAACCAAAAGACAGCTCGTGACTTTAACTTTAACTGTTTTTCCTACCCCTCCTCAGTAGAGGGCAGCACAGTATCGGTATCGATCCGATAAACAAATTTAGTCGATGTGAAAAACCGATGATTGTCTAACATTAGCACTTTCATTTCTACATTCGTTGTTGCTGCTATTTCACAGATGTTTTTATTTAAATGGTCCTGGACTTGAACGTTAAACATGTTAAAATATGTTTTACTTTTGCTACGTGATAAAGAAGACTACGTGGTCTAATCTGGTATGAGCTTCTTTTGAATAGTTTCTCACAGTGCTTACTTATACTCATTTTTCGGTGTTAACAAAAATTGAATATCGACATCGGTAATATCGATTATCGGCGATATCAGAAATCTTAATATCGGTATCGGCCAGAAATTTTAATATCGTGCATCACTAATTTTTATCATTTTTTTCCTGACAAAAAAAACAAGTAGTTTCATCAGTTATTTGCTCATGTTGCTCACAAAAACCCTGTCTCATAAAAGAAGCATGTTAAAATGCACTTCATTTGCTGA
>NW_007583391.1:0-1025 GCF_000690725.1 Stegastes partitus | reverse complement strand
GGTGTTTCAGTTGCTTCCTGTTTTATTTTGAAATTGCCTTTTCTTGCATCTCGCTTGTGTTTTTCCTCCTGGGCCAAACTCATCCACTCGCTCTCTGCTCACTGTCTATAGACCAGGATATAGTGAACTATGTAGGGAGAACCTCTGCAGAGTAGACATTTCAGACACCGCTCGAGCGATTAATTATGACGCTCGCTAGTCGCAATTTGTGTCGTAGCCGCGTAGCACGAACACATCAGATTCACAGTTTATTACGTAGCTAAGAAATGGGTAACATCAAATTTAATAACACATTTTGTGCTCTCATCTTGTTTCCTTTAGCGCAATGCATGATGGTCCACGTTGCTCGGCCAGTGACCATCGCCTGTACACATGGTGCATGGTGGGTATTATGAGCACACTACAGAGGGGGTGATATGAGTAACTTGACATTCGGACAGCACTACAAAATAGTAAACACCCTATAGTGCAGCGGTCACCAACCACCGGGCTGCGGACCGGTACCGTCATTTGGTACCGGGCCGCACAGATAGAATAAAAACGTTTTATTGATTTATTTTTATTTCCAGCGGAGTCTGCAGGGTGTTTTATTTTGAAACATGACTAGCTCGTCTTCCCGTCACTTCCGTTTGTGCTCGTTTCCCGCATTTGACTGTCAGTTTTTATGCCCGGCTGCTAAACGAAGCCATCAGTCAACAACAAACATCTCAGGAGAGCTGCTTTGGAAAGTGGGAGAGACTAAATACTGAGACAGAGAAACAGTAAACATGTTAAGCAATAAAAAGTAATTTTATTTATTTATGAAACTTTTTAATAGAAAAAAACCCAATTATTATTTGTTAGGTGCGCAATGACCGGTCCGTAGAAAAATTTCTTGCTTAAAACCGGTCCGTGGTGCAAAAAAGGTTGAAGACCGCTGCTACAGTGCACTGTGATTTCAGAAACAGCTCAGTTCCTTTTGATTGGCCCGACTAGTTTCACCAGTCGGTTCAATCACTTGCGCCTGTGGTTTGTTCTTTTTTTGG
>NW_007583390.1:0-1026 GCF_000690725.1 Stegastes partitus | reverse complement strand
CAGACTCTGTCCAGCATCTCTCTGCAAGAGAAAACAGGAATGATAGCCTACTTTTAGGAAGGCAGTGAAAACAAAACTTTTCCATCCATGCATAGTTCTATTAGGTCAGTCTACGGTAAATTCCCAGAACCAAATAAGTAATGCTGATTCTTTATTCCTTACAAAGAAATGAGCTTCTTCAGACTGCAACTTTCCTCTCAAAGGTCTGAAGTCTTTTTTTTATTCTTATGTTATAGGGATTTATCAATGAAATTATCCAACATGTTTTAAAATTAAGTTCACAGTATTGTCTGAGTTATAATTATCTTAAATTTTCTGCATCCCAAGCAGTACATTGTTTCACATTCATGACAAAATGTGACGGCCCGTGTATGGTGGCTGTGCGGGCGGACCAGAACGAAAAGGGGAGGCAGGAGAAACTGGTAAAAAAGAAAAGGTTTTATTAATAAGGGTAAGGGAGTGGAGGTCACCAGGAGCAGGAACCAGATGCAGGAGTGTCAGTCGAGGGGGGTGCAGGTGGAGGTTGTCCGTGCTGGGATCCGAGGAGGGGAAGTGCCGCCGAGGGAGGGTTACGGCTGGTGTGGATCATGAAACGCTGGAGGCTGGAGTCGAAGAGGGAACGCTGGAGGCAAACAAAAAAACACGAATTCCTCTAAACTCGAAAATACTTAAACTTAGTTATAATGCTTCGCGGAGGAGAGCAACTAAGCGGCTTGGCTGTACCACGAGGATGAATCACAATCATCTGGTCCTGGAGATCTGTGAGAAGCTTGTATTTCAGGTGCTCCGCTGATGAGCTGATGAGTTGCACCTGCCTCTGTCCTCCGCCCAGCCTGTAGAGAAAACACGCCCACCAAAACACAAGCACAGGAGGCAGAGAAAAACCCACAAAACACAAAACAGATATAACCCTCACACAAAAACATTTAACGAGACATCAAAACGACTACTACAAACATGTATTACATCAAACATCATGCCTAAGTAGCGGCAGTGAAATTAATTTAATTGTTCATTTTTACATTC
>NW_007583389.1:0-1026 GCF_000690725.1 Stegastes partitus | reverse complement strand
CTGTGTTTTCTCCTCAGGACTTTGACATGAACAGCGAGCTGAAGATGGGGGTGATCGGCCTGCTGGAGGAGGTGCTGCGAGATCCAGATCTGCTGCCACAAGAGAGGAAAGCAACGACAAACATCCTAAGGTACACAGTATGGGTGCTTCTTATTATCCTGATGTGCTTCCTCATGTCTTAGCTGCAACCAGTGAGAATGGAGTCAGTTACCAAATGAGAAACCCGACAGCAGTTACTTGTACCATCAAACTAACATCCATGAAGGTGCTGCATTTATGCATTTATGCGTAAAAACTACTTGATGACAAACTTCCATGGAGGACATACCTGTCTTTTCTCACTCTAAGCTCCTCCAGAAGCGTCCAAGAAGGTCCTCCATGCTGGTGGAGGGGGACACAAGGAAGCATAAGTTAGAATCAGGAAAAGCATGAAAGTTTCACTGGTACTTGTTCTTACTTCTATACTGTTACAAAGATGTCTTCCTGAAACGTTTCTGGAGGTAAACATCACATCGGTAGTATCTGTGTGTAATGCTAAAGTGGCTGGTTGGTCACATGATCCAGCTTTTGCAGATCAAAGCCAGTTATGGAAGACATATTCAGATCCTTTACTTACCAAGACAATGAATTAAAACTACTCAGCAGCAAAATGTAGTGAAAGTATTGCAGTGTTTTGGATCATGGATAATTTAGAACATTTATTTAAATATGAGAAGTTTAGATGGTAAAACTCACTATTTGGTGAAGCTGTAAATACAAGCAACCCGACTACAAAGCCAAAAAGCTGGAAACCACATGTTTAATTTTTAATAATGTGTTGTAATATATTTGAAAAGCTTACTATGAAGTGGGGCCTGCAAGGTGGCGCAGTGGTTAGCACTGTTGCCTCGCAGCAAGAAGGTCGCCGGTTCTTTCTGCATGGAGTTTGCATGTTCTCCCTGTGCAGTGTGGGTTCTCTCCGGGTTCTCCGGCTTCCTCCCACAAGTCTAAAAACATGCTGAGGTTAATTGGTGATTCTAAATTGTC
>NW_007583388.1:0-1027 GCF_000690725.1 Stegastes partitus | reverse complement strand
CGTCTACACCGTCGCTCATAAAGTTGGAATCATTTTTGTTTTCAGACACATTCCTCTGTTATTTCTATTCATACAAGGGATGCACGATATATCGGAGACCACACCGGTATCGGTTGGTGTTAGTGTTTTTTCCCGTATATCGGTATCGGTCAGATGAACAAATCTAGCCGATGATTGTCTGACATTAGTGCCTCAGATATTGCTGCTATTTCACAGATGTTTCTACTTAAATGTTCCTGGAGCTGAACACTAAATATGTTCAAATATGTTTTACTTTTGTCACGTAGTAAAAAAGACTACGTGGTCTAATTTGGGCTCCTTTTGAATAGTTTACACGTTCTCACAGTGCTTACTGACACTCATTTTTCGGTGTGAACAAAAATTGAATATCGACATCGATAATATCGGTTATCGGCGATATCAGAAATCTTGATATCGGTATCGGCCAGAAATGTTAATATCGTGCATCACTAATTTATCAGTAATCACTTTTGACCAGGTGCAGTGATTACATACTGAGTCCCAGTTACCCAACAGTGAAACAGATTCTGACTTTGGGATGTGAAGAGTCCTGCCCATTGACACCATCAACCAGCTTGGGGACAGTATGCCACGATGTCATTGATCCGTGTCAGGGGTGGCCATACTCAGTATTAGTGACTGAGTGACATTTGAAAGAGTAATATTGGACATTCTAATGCAGTGGTTCTCAAACTGGGGATCGGGACCCCCATGGGGGTCCCAAGATAGTTTCAGGGGGGTCACCAGATCATGGTTAAAAAAAACCCTACATTTATCAAATAAATTTATATTCTCAACAATACAAGTGTATACTTCTTCCTACTTCTTTTTCGAACTTGGTGATATTATGATTTGATTATGTAATATTATTATTCTTTTTTGTTCTTTTTAAATGCTTTTGTTTTTATATATTTTTTCCCTTTCATTTGTTCAAAATAAATTTAATCTATTCATTCATTTAAAAGAAAATTAACATGTTAATGTAAAGAGATTAATCTGTGGAATT
>NW_007583387.1:0-1028 GCF_000690725.1 Stegastes partitus | reverse complement strand
GTAAATTGTATTTAGTTTAAACCCAACACCACAAACTACACTGCTTTAGAATTTAAAATAATAATAATAATAATTAAAGCCGCAAGCGGCATTGGACGGGTCCTCGCTTCTTGTGGCAGTGCAACTGAGACAGTCGGTATGCACATGTATGTAATGTGGCTCGTACTGCGATGAAACGTGTGAAGTTTGAGCATTTCCAGACTATTTACACCTCACTTCCTGTTTGGTGGCGAATGCGTATGGTTGTGGCCATGCCCCCAAGTGGCGTTGTGAGTGCACGCCCACCACTTCCTGTTTAATGGCGAACCAAGGCGGCGTGCATGGCATGCTGGTAGCGCACTCTGGCTGGGATTCAGAGCACACGTGTACAGTTTCAGGTAGAGCGGAGCACGTACAGGCAAGTTACACCGCACGTCCCATTTTATGGCGTTTTGGGGGAAATTCTACAGGCCGCCATTTTGACGCCGTCAGACTTTTGCAGACCGTTATAATAACTTTCAATCACCATGTCATGTAGTTTGTGCTGGCCAAATTTCAGGTGCGTACAACATTTCCCCTAGGAGGAGATAGATTTTGAAAATGGTCAAAAATAGCTGATTTTTGGCCAAATTCCGCCATTTTTTTCAAAATGGCCGACTTCCTGTTGAGTTTCAGGTAAGTAGTCTTGAGACTTTTTTGTGCATCTTGGCATGTTACATGTGTGTGCCAAATTTCGTGGCTCTACGTGAAAGTGTGTTCAGGGGCCCTTTTTTCATAATTTTCTAGGTGGCGCTGTTGAGCCATTTTTCTATTGAGGTGTGTATTTCCCCCTAATTATAAAATTTTTCCCCGGATCTGATGTGTGTGCCAAGTTTTGTGCGTGTGCGAGTACGTTTAGGACCTCAAAAATGCATCTCTTTGTCACGAATAATAACAAAAAACCGAGCAGTTCCAATAGGGCAGGGGTGTCCAATCCTGGTCCTCGAGGGCCACAATACTGCATTTTTTAGATGTTTCCCTCTTCCAACACACCTGATTCAAATGATCAG
>NW_007583386.1:0-1028 GCF_000690725.1 Stegastes partitus | reverse complement strand
TGGATGGATCCTAATGAGCAACTGATGAACTTCATGTCACACTGGCACAGCTTTACAGACATGTGGATTTCAGAAGAATAGGTTTGTCTTACATGATCTGTATGCAGCAATCATGATCAATGTACAGTGAAGTTAAGGGAAAAACACCACCACTGAATTTAGTAAAATATTTTTCATGAACTCTGGAAACTTGTATTGTTATGTGTTGTGTAATGTAGTTGTGTTAGGGGTGGGACTTTAAATAACGCGTTAAAGTCCCACCCCGAATATACTTTAAACCATTAATTACGATTAATTAATTACAACAAAAATAACGCGCCAAAAAAATTTACGCATTTAAACGCAGTTTCCATCCAGGCAACACGGAACGTTTGTCAGCGCCCAATTTCATGGTCCACCGATCACACTGATGCACAAGATGCGTCAGCGCTACGCTAACAACAACCAACATGGAGGAATCTGATGAGAGTGCATCGCTTGGACTGATGGAGTTTCATTTTAAAAAAACTGCGTGATGGAAGCCTTGACAGGAGCGTGGTTTTGTGCAACTTGTGCAAAAAAGAATTTGCATCCCACCGAAGCACATCAAACTTACAGTAACACCTGAATGCAAAGAATGTTGCAGCGAGCACAGAAACCGCCGGAGCTGTTAGCGCTAGCAGTCCTGGATAGCAACAAATTTTTTATTTTTTTTTAAAGACTATTTTTCTGGCGTTATTGCCTTTATTAGTTAGGACAGTGAGAGAGTGAGACAGGAAAGGGGGGAGAAGAATGGGGAGAGCCGCTGCAGCAAACTGTCGTGAGTGGGAATCGAACTCACGATCGCTGCGCTGGGGAACTACAGCCCCTGTTGATGGGGCTGCCTGCTCAACCAGGTGAGCTATAGGGGCGCCGCGTCGAATTTATTTAACGCGTTATTTTTGTTGTAATTAATTAATCAATTGTAATTAACATGTTAGCGCGTTAAAGTCTCACCCCTAATTTTTATGCATTAGAAAGATGTTGAGAGAAGAAAATGTTAAGATCTA
>NW_007583385.1:0-1028 GCF_000690725.1 Stegastes partitus | reverse complement strand
GTTTACTTGGTAAAGCGGGAACTGGTCAGAGTCCCAGTCTGATAACATCTTTCTGAGGCAGAAGACAAAGACATATATGTCAGAAAATGTATTGTAGGTTAGCTGTAGTACCTGGTTGCACCACCAGGTGTCTTACTTCTTACCACGGTAGCGATCACAGGAGGAAAGCAGTTCCATGTTGGCCAGCAAAGAGTATTTTGGGTTTTTTGCGAGTAAAGGGGCACCATGACAAAGACTTATCTGAGGCGTAATGACCTCCTGCCAAGTCTCAAACGTGAATTCAAGGTGGGATAAATCAGGATAATGTTCTTACTTCTTAGTGGCATTTGAAATAGCCACCCAGCTAGCATTTATACCAGTTAAAGAGAGAACGGAAGTTTAAGTGGTAACGAGGAAAGTGGTCAGTCCCAATCCGATAAGATTTTCCTAGAGAAGACAGAAGACAAAGACATGCACGTCAGAAAATGAATTGTTGGTTAGCTGTAGTACCTGGTTGCACCACCAGGTGTCTTACTTCTTACCACTTTTGCGATAAGAGGAGGAAAACAGTTCAATGTTGGCGAGCAGACAACATTGTTTGGCTAGTAAATGGGCGCCATGACAAAGTCTTCTCTGAGGCGTAACAACCTCAAGCCAAGTCTCAAACGTGAATACAAGATGGGGTAAATTAGGATGATGTTCTTACTTCCTAGTGGCATTTGAAATAGCCGTCTTAGCCACTCAGCTAGCATTTATACCAGTTAAAGAGCAAATTCAAGTTTAATTGGTAAAGAAGAAAGTGGTCAGAGTCCCAGTCTGATAACATTTTTCTAGACTTTTTTTTAGGCAGAAGACAAAGACACGCACATCAGAAAATATACTGTAGGTTAGCTGTAGTACCTGGTTGCGCCACCAGGTGGAGCATCTTACTTTTTACCACTGTAGCAATTAGAGGAGGAAAACAGTTCCATGTTGGCAACCAAAGAACATTGTTGGGCTAGTAAATGGGCACCGTGACAAAGTCTTCTGTGATGCTTACTGACCTCAAG
>NW_007583384.1:0-1028 GCF_000690725.1 Stegastes partitus | reverse complement strand
ATGTTGCTTTTGGAGTAATGTCTTCTTCCTCTCTGAGTAGCCTTTCAGCCCATGTCGGTACAGGACTGGTTTCACTGTGGGTACACTCTCTTTAGCAGCATCTTCACAAGGTCTTTTGCTTTTGTTCTAGGGTTGACTTGCACATTTCACACCAAAACCCTTCATCTCTGGGACACAGAACCCGTCTCCTTCCTGAGCGCTATGATGGCTGGACATTCCCATGGTGTTTATACTTGCATATATTGATAATATATAATATAATATAATTGACCAGATGAATGTGGGACCCTCAGGCATCTGGAAATTGTAGCCAAGGATGATCCAGACTTGTGGACGTCCACAATTTTCTTCCTGATATCTTTGCTGATTCTTTAGATTTTCCCGTGTTGTCACAAAAGGAAGCAGTGTGTTTGAGGTGTGCCTTAAAATACATCCACAGGTGTGCCTCCAATCAACTCAAATGTTAATGAACGTATCACAAGCTTCCAAAGCCATGACATCATCATCTGGGCTTTCCCAAATATTTTGAAGGCATCGTAATCTTAGTGTATGTAAACGTCTGACTTAGAGAAAAAACAAACACACAAACAAAAACAGGACGAATGGTACACACTGTCCTAAAGTAGTAAAAAATCAGTATTTTTTACAAATAGTAATACATTTTTTAAAATTTAGAATGTTTGACCATAAAACTACAAACCTGTACTGTATTTAAATGACATAAAAATATCATTATCTATTTACTGTATTTTTTCTGGCACTTTTTCTGCCATATTTTACCTTTTTTTTCCCAAAAGCATTTTACAAAATTTATTAGATTTTTTTATTTTAATTTTTTTTACAGTGTACATGCATGCACCAGCTGTTCTTGGACACAGTTTATCACTCTGACTTAATCATTACTGGTGATAATTACAAAACTCATCACTGTGCGCCGTATGCTAAGGTTGGGTGGCCCTCACTCTCTGTAAGGCGGGAACGACGCTGGGTTTTTTATTTATGTATAAGGCACTTACTGTTTTATTTAC
>NW_007583383.1:0-1029 GCF_000690725.1 Stegastes partitus | reverse complement strand
TACTCATCATCGGCTGGAGTTTTGCTGATTAATCGCTGATATATTCTTAATTTCTCATAAAACAGTAAATGCTGTTAAGTGTCACAGTCGCTTTCGTATTCTAATTTTGTACAATTTGATTTAGTAAAAAGACAAATATTCTCCAAATCAAAAGCGTGTAAAACACTTTAGCAGCACCACGAGAAGCTCCGTTTTTGCTGCTCCTTGTCGTAAACAAGTCAAACTTGGCCCACGGAGATGACGAAGAGTTAAGATCACTGACGACCTTACAGCGGTGAGATCACTCACTCTGCCGCAAAGTCTGAAACCAAAACAGTGCATAGAGCCTCACTCGGACGGTTTATCAGAGAACTACAGAAAACTGCTTTTTAAACTTTTTATCCAACTTTTTAACTCACTTATTTAAATGATGTTTTTATGAACTTATTCTCATCAACTTTAAAGTCAGCTCAGTCTTTGGGAGTCCAGAACATCAGAGGGCTGCATCAATAATGTTCTGCAGTAACGTCACTCATCATGTTGCTTATATACAGCAGATACACCTGTGGCCTAAACCTAAAGACAAAGTCATCAGTAGGACTAGTAGCTATATTCATGCTCCATAGAAAGAAAAATGAACAATGCAAATTTAAAATAAAATACCCCCCATTACAGACATTATGTTTAATGCTGTGCTGCATGTTTTTGTTCTTGAAAATTCTTCTCTGTTGTAAAGTTAAACAAATTCTAAAGGACAAAGTGTAAAACAATAAAATGTTCAGTCTGTGACTCATATCTTTGTTGTTGTAAGGGAGCAAAATATAAGTTATTTTATTCATTATATATTTTTTAAATTATTCAGCCGATTAATTGGTTATCAGATTTTTTTTTTTTTTTTTGCCAAATATTGGAATCGGCATCGGCTTCAAGAAATCCACATCAGTCGTGCCCTTGTGCGTAGTATGTATAGAAATTAAATAACCAAGATACACAGGAGACACAGATAACAACCTAAAGGAAACGACTTTGCCAGATCTGAGGAACCACAGT
>NW_007583382.1:0-1029 GCF_000690725.1 Stegastes partitus | reverse complement strand
ACACACAGGGAAACAGATGAAAAAAAACACTTTTCTAATCTATTTTTAGTCTTCAGGTTTTATTTATATGTTCCCCAAATCATATTTTTTGTACAATCGGTACATTATATGGACCATAAAGGCCAGTTCATGCTTTCTGCATGACTGATGCCGACCTTGACATTCTCTGTTTTGTTGGCATTAAAGATAGTAACTTGTAAATTGACTGAAAAAAACTATTAATTTGCATATTGACTGTTTATAAAAAGAAAAGAAAAAAAAGCACGCCAAAGCTGTACATAATATCCCCATTAAAAATCAGCATTTTAAGAAATAGTAATTTGTTCTTTTGCAAAGTCTATTCAGCTTATTACACAATTTTTACTGTGTTTAAATTAGCAGAAAAAAATCAAATTCATGGATATTTGCTGCTATTTGAAAGAAAAATTCTTTATATTAATAATTTTAAAAAATATTCCTTTTTTATTTTATTAATTGTTAATTAAACAGGTCAAACATGTAAAGAATTTTCACTTTTTTATTTTTAAAAAATTTACTCTGTTACTTTGGCCTTGAAAGTACAGTTTTCACAGTTTTTTAATCAGTAAAAAAATACATTATTTTAAAAAATATATATGTATGTTTATGTACATATATATATATATATATTAATTTGGTAAAAAAAAATAAAAAATCATTACTTCACAAACACCTGCTGGTATTTGCATCAATTTTCAGTTCACATCACAGCATTCCACCATTTTTTACAAATTTTTTGGCTGCCAGATCTTCAGTTTTTATTCCGTTTTTTAAAAATGTTTTTTCTTTAAACAGTGTATGTTGATAGGTTTAAACATGTATTTTCACCACATTTAGGGTGATTTAATAATTCAGAATGGGACAGAAAACGTCACACAAGTGTTTTCAAAAGATGCTTTTTGACAAAACGATGCATTTTTCCTGCCTTGCGATCTCACCTGCGCTACTGTACGTGTGCCAGTTGTTACAGGTTTTATGCAAATACTCTCAGCTCCCTCGCAAAAAAAAAAA
>NW_007583381.1:0-1029 GCF_000690725.1 Stegastes partitus | reverse complement strand
GACAATAAAAGCATGATAAATAATAGATTTAAATGAATGAAATATGTCCATAAAAAGGTTTTGACAAACTGAAGATTACAAAAGTGAAAATGCAAGAAAATACAGGGCGCCAGTATGTAAACTAATGGAGATTTCTGCAGTTATATTCATCCAAGTAACTGTAATATCACTCAGAAATAGAATATTTCTCTACGTTTAGATCGGCTGAAGGATTTCCTGCTCTTAAAAAGTCATTCCCCCTGTTTTTGTTGTTGGGTTTTTTTGTTTTTGTTTTTTGTTTTTTAAAGTCTTTAGATGCATACTTTTGTAAAAACATCTCTGTGGCATCGACTGTGAGACGAATAAAAGCAAACGATGCAGGTGGGACGGTTTTGTTCAACTTCTGCAAAATATTCTAGTAACGGAGCGACAATAGGATGAAGTTTTTTTCATCCTGGAGCAAACTTTTTATGAAAAAAAGAATAGATAAAGTAAATAGAATAGAATAGAATGCTTAAATATGTCCATTAAAAGGTTTTGACAAATTGAAATTTACAAAAGTGAAAATCCAAGAAAGTGCAGGGCGCCAACTAATGGAGACACAGTCGTCCTTGCTTTTGTTGCTTTTGAATTGTGGTTCAACAGAAATATTTTTTAAAAAACAAGCAAACCCGTGGGACCCGTGAACTACCATTTAGTTGAACAACCCTTTGAGCCAATCACTGCCATCAGGTGTTTCTGTAACTCTCACTCAGACTTGTGCACCTGTTGACAGGTATTCTGGACCACTGCTCATCAGCAAAGTGCTCTGATTTATCTGGGACATTTTTGTTTAAATTATTCTTTTCAACCACAATTCAAAAGCAACGTCTTATTTCACTAAATTCTAACTTTTATTTATTATTACTTTTGTTTTACTTTCTAGTTATTTGAGTGACTGTTGAATGGTGTGAATACATTTGAGGAGTGTAGACCCTCTACCTGAGCACCAGGACCAGTCCTCCACCTCCTCCCTGTCCTCCACAGATAGACCCTCTACCTGAGCTCCAG
>NW_007583380.1:0-1029 GCF_000690725.1 Stegastes partitus | reverse complement strand
GTCTAAACCTCAAGAAGTTTCTGGGCATGTTTTTTTTTTTATTCACTGTAGGCTCATTTTTAACTGAATTTGAAAGTCCTGCACCTCTGTAGAAACAGCACAAACATGGTGAGAGGTAAAGAGAATTCAAAAATGGCTTCTGAAAAATCCTGCAGTCAGCATGTACAACATTTTTCACTTTCACATGACAGAAAGTGGTGAAGGGAGAAATGATGGTTCGTGTGCATCAGCAGCTGAACAGAACTGCCTTTTCCCTTCTTCATCTTATAAATGAAACCTGACATATTGTTAAGCTACAAAAAACAGATCGACATTTATCTCTGGCCGTATATATTATCTCCTCATGTAGCTTGAAATTTATTGTTTTCCTTATTGGATGCATTAACCTGTCCAATAACAATATAGATTTATGAAGTGGGACAACTTGCACAGACAGCTCTTTAAGTTTTGCAGATTAAAGAAAATAAACTTTCATCTGAAAAATCACTCCAAAATGTAGTCAGTAACAGTTGCAACACAGCAGTTCCAAACGGAACAAGCCTGGGCTCTATGCATCAGAGATAGTTTGAATATAATACATTTTTATTTTTATTTTTGTTCGTATGACGAGGCCAGAGTGAAATATGGAAAACTCCAGTAATAATTTAAAATTTTCAACTCATTCCTGATCAAAATTGTAAATTAGAGAGAATCTAACAGCCCTGTAGAAGTGAATAAGTGACATTGAACCTGTTCTCAAAATTCTCAAACGCAACTTTACCAAATCTGATGCAACAGAACAGCAGCACAGCAAGAGCTGCATCCATCTTCAGCCACAGTGACACCAGATGGCTTCTTCACTAAATGTGCTGCGCTTGATAAACTTTGAAAATTTAACCAGTTTTTCTATCAGCTATGTCCTGATCCTGATAGAAGGTCTTCCAGGATGGAAAAAGAAACTGTTAAAATGGTGCAACAAACAGACTTTTAGTCAATCCAGCTTATGCCAACCTTAAATAAACAGATCCATAGTAATAGACATTTTACAGC
>NW_007583379.1:0-1030 GCF_000690725.1 Stegastes partitus | reverse complement strand
AGTGTACATTAAAATAATCCTGCTGTTTCCTTTCAGAGTGGGGTGCTGACAACACAGAGCTCTATCCACCATGTTCCACTGTTGGTTCTTCTTGTGGAAGGCAGGAGCAGCTTTACACCAGATCTAACAGGAACCAGGCCTCCAGAAAGTTCCACCTCTGACTCATCAGGCCACTGGATGTTCTAGAAAAACGTTGGTGGGCCGGTCTCCTGGGAAGGTTCCCCACTGTTCCATGGTTCTCCATTTGTGGATACTGTCTCTCACTGTGGTTCTCTGGAGGCCCAGAGCCTCAGCAATGGCTTTAGAACTCTTTCCAGTCTAATAGATGTCAATGACTTCTCTTATGGTTGTAGAATCTCTTTAGAACGTGGCATCATGTGCTGCTTTTAGAGAACCTTTAGCTACTTCATGTTGCAGTACAGACACAGCAGTACAGGCAGGATGAGAGCGTTTCTTTAGGATTATTCAACCAGGAAGTTCTGCAGACTGAACATCTGGGATAGACGAGACACTCAGAACCTTCACTCTCGTTGTCTCCTGAAGGGGGCGCTGCGTCCATGTGCGGCGCCATCACCATGGCAACATACGAGGGTGTGGCAGGTGAAATTCAATCAATTACCAAAAGAATTTGATCATTTGGTAGAAACAGTAGATAAGGAGGTGATTATGTTTTTTTAAATGTAAAAACTACATTTAGTGTTTTCTTAATCTTTTTCTTATGAGTTTGATGATCAGAAACATTCTACTGTGACAAATATGCAAAAGTAGACGATACCTGTAGGGATGCCGGTACTTCTTTACAGCCCTGTAGCCTTCTTATACCTTAGTGGTATTTAAAGCCCTTCACACTGTGTTCCTCATCCAGCGTACAGCTGTACATGTGGACGGGCAGGAGGTTGCTCTGCCACCTGAGCTACCAACACCTTACTATGACACTTTAGGTTGGTTTTTACTTCATTTTGTCACCCATCTATATCAGTTCTTGTGTACTTATGGGACAAAACGTGACTGTGTGGGTCCAGCCTGATCA
>NW_007583378.1:0-1030 GCF_000690725.1 Stegastes partitus | reverse complement strand
AAGTTCCACAACTTCAAATCCACATCTGATTTCAATTCGGCAGGTTGAACAAGTGTCCTGGTGCAGTGATGCTCTGCTCACAGCACTGCTGCAGCGCCTGTGAGGCCAACAGGAAGTCCAGTTCACAGTCTGTGATGAGTTAAGTCTCCTAACTTTCTATGGACCGGTCAACAAAATAAAACGAATAAAATTACTTGATAAATATGTGTTTACTTTTTTGAGTCTCTCCACTTTTTAAAGAAGCTCTGCGGAGACGTTTGGTTTTTTATTGATTTCGACAGCAGCTAGACTGACGGCTCCGTTTAACGGCCGGACATGAGAACCAACAGACTCAAGCACAGACGGAAGTGACGGGAAGACGAGCTAGTCGTTTTTCAAAATAAAAACCCTGCAGACACCTCTGGAAATGAAAGTAAACCAATAAAAACCGCTACCGGTCCACGGCCCGGTGGTTGGGGACCGCTACCCAAAACTGTGTCACAAACAGCAACCATTCGACTTTAGTTGCATGTTGGGAACGAGAAAGATGCAGCAGGGAGATAAATCTGGTCAACAGGACGGGTGGAAAGTGATGATTGTTGTTGTTGTGGCTGCAGAACTGGGAGCACCCACATGCCGTCATGATGGGTCAGGATGTAGTGCTGGGCCCCGGCACTGGTTATGGTGCACAACATGTTGAAGGAAACAGCGAGCGTGACTGCTGCTCTGGTTTTGTGTTCCACTGTAAAACCTGCTGTTTCTTCTCCTGGTGGTAGCTGCAGACCCTCCTCTAGTAACCAAGGCTGTATCATTCAGCTGCTGACAGACAAACAGCATAACGCTGAAGCTTCCCGGAGAAATCATGAGAAATTACTGGTCAGCTGTAAAAAAACAAAAACATCTGTCCTGATGCTGGTGTCACTGATGTCTCTGAAGTGCAGTTCCACAAACGACCACTAGATGCTGACTTCAGAAGCGAGTCGGCCCCCACAGACCTCCATGTTAAAATGTACAGCTTTACAGCAGAAATAAACACATTTACAGCCTGACA
>NW_007583377.1:0-1030 GCF_000690725.1 Stegastes partitus | reverse complement strand
ATGCTAAATGCTATCAGTTAGCACTTAGCTAACATGCTAAGCTATTACAACAGTAGCACAAGTGAACACAAAATCAGCAAACTGACTCAGAAATGCATCTTTTGCAGCTGAATGGACCTCAAATTTGCTAGCCAACATTAGCCACCACGAGCTAATGGCTACACCTGACCAGGTAGAGTGAGGCAGTTTGACGTTTAATAGCGAGACTGGGTACGTTTTGCAGAGATCCATAGTTCAGTTCTTGTCAGTAGTTTCTGTTTGTAGGAGCTTCTGTCTTTGTCTGTTCTCCTTCTTTCAAAGTGGGCGTCCTCTGTGTTGTTTAATACTCAACCGTCTGTTCTCTTGTGGTTCCCTTAAGAAAGACGTTTAACCTCCAAACCAGAGATCTTTGGTTAAAAACCCAACAGAATGTTCCTTTCTGGTTCCCTGAAGGTTCCCGTTTGCTCTGATAGGTGTAAAGCTGCAGGTGCAAAAGTGTCTTAAAGCAAGAATATTTAACTTTTACTCAGCAGCCGATGCTAAATGCTATCAGTTAGCACTTGGCTAGCATGCTAAGCTATTAAAACAGTAGCACAAGTGGACATAAAATCAGCAAGCTGACTCAGAAATGCGTCCTTTGCAGCTGAATGGACCTCAAATTTGCTAGACAACATTAGCCACCATGAGCTAATGGCTACACCTGACCAGGTAGAGTGAGGCAGTTTGACGATTAATAGCGAGACTGGGTATGTTTTGCAGAGATTCATAGTTCAGTTCTTGTCAGTGGTTTCTGTTTGTAGGAGCTTCTGTCTTTGTCTGTTCTCCTTCTTTCAAAGTGGGCTCTCTGTTGTTTGTTTGAAACTCTACCGTCTGTTCTTTTGCGGTGCCCTTAAGAAAGACGTTTAACCTCCAAACCAGAGCTCTTGTTCTCCGTTTGGTGAGACAAGAAGAAGCATCAGGAGGCTTCTGAGCGTCACGTATGTCGTCTCTAAATGCTCACAAATCACTACATTTATTTGCACATCTGCAGTCAAACGTAAACAAACGTTTC
>NW_007583376.1:0-1030 GCF_000690725.1 Stegastes partitus | reverse complement strand
AAAACTACACCAACTTTATTTTCATTTTTGTGACCAAATATTTCATATTAAACTATTCTACATGTTTAGTTTTGTATTATTGTGACCTGCTGCTACACGTGATTCAGAAAACATCACTAGTTGACGTCTGTATGATCAGTTTTATTGTTAACATGAGCACAAAGATGGAACTTTTCATGATGGCTTCATCCCCCCCCCCCTATATTTCAACTAGTTAAAGTAGTCAGTAGCCTCAGAGTTAAACTAGAAATGCAATACAAGAAATAAACCAGACTTTATTAAGACTGAAACAGAATCTAGTAGAATTAAAAAAATATTCTAGAGGCTTAAACTATACTTGACTCATGTTAAACTAGACTCTACAGGGTTTAAACCTGACTTCACTTGGGTTAAATTAGACTCTAGTGAGGTTAAACTAGACTCTACAGGTGTTAAAACTGACTTTACTTGGGTTGAACCAGACTCTAGTGAGGTCAAACTAGAGGCCACTGGGAATAAACCTGATTTAACTTGGGTTAAACCAGACTCTAATGAGGTCAAACTAGAGGCCACTGGGAATAAACCTGACTTTATTAAGACTGACCCAGCGTCTAGTAAAATTAAGACAATATTCTAGAGGCTTAAACTATACTTTACTCAGGTTAAAGTAGAAGCTACTGGGATTAAACCTGACTTAACTTGGGTTAAACCAGACTCTAGTGAGGTTAAACTAGAAGCTACTGGGATTAAACCTGACTGTAGTGTCTCAAAATGGAACTTTTCATCATGGCTTCAATTTTTCTTCATATTCCAACTCCTCCATAATCAGACATTATCTGATCTACTTGTCTAATATTACAGACTCTGGATCAGTGACATGATGAGAAATAACAGAGAAAGTTTCAGGTTTTTATCTTCAATACTTCCTCAGATGTTGTTGCTCAAACAGCCTCTGAAACCTGCTGAAAGTGGGTCGACGGGTGATTTTAAAATTTCATTTCTCGGGATGTATTTGCTGAACTTTTACACATACAACTATAAATATTTATTG
>NW_007583375.1:0-1030 GCF_000690725.1 Stegastes partitus | reverse complement strand
AATGATAAAATATATGTATAATACCTAAAATTGTTACATGTACAGTTGAAACCAGATGTTTACATACACTGTATAAAAAGACACATAACCTTTTTATTCTCTCACTATCTGATACTGAATGTGACTAAACGTTTCCTGTTTTAGGTCAGTGAGGATTACCAAGATTATCTCTATTTGATAAATGCCAGAATAATGAGAAAGAGAATTTCTCTGAGAATTTTTTATTGCTTTCGTTAATGTCAGAAGTTTATATACGTTTGCCTATTATTTGGTAGTATTGCCTTTAAACTGTATGACTTGGGTCAAATGTTTTGGGTGTCCTTCCACAAGCTTCTCACAATAGTTTACTGGAATTTTGGCCCATTCCTCCAGACAGAACTGGTGTATCTGAGTCAGGTTTGTAAGCCACCTTCCTTGCACACACCTTTTCAGCTTTGTCCACAATTTTTCTACAGGACTGAGATCAGGGCTTTGTGATGGCCACTCCAAAGCACTGACTTTGTTGTCCTGAAGCCACTTTGTAGCTGATTTGGTGGTATGCTTAGGATCAGTGTCCATTTGGAAGACCCAATTTTTGTTGCTTCAATATTTCCGCATAATGTTCTTTCCTCATGATGCCATCTATTTTGTGAAGTAAACCAGTCCCTCTTGCAGCAAAACACCTCCACAAGATGATGCTGCCACCCTCGTACTTCACAGTTGGGATGGTGTTCTCAAGCTTGTTGTCAATTAACCTATCAAAAGCTTCCATAGCCATGACATCATCATCTGGGCTTTCCCAAATAGTTTGAAGGCATAGTAATCTTAATGTATGTGAGCTTCTGACTTTAAAGAAAGTAATAAAAAAATCTCTAAAAACATTCTTTGTCTCATTCTGGCATTAAGAAAATGTAAATAATTTTGGTAACCCAAACTGACCTAAAACAGGAAAAGTCTAGTCTGAGTTAATTCCAGACAGTGAAAAAAAAAAAAAGGTTTTATGGTTTTATGTAAACTTCTGGTTTCAACTGTAATTGTTAGGAATGTTTTT
>NW_007583374.1:0-1031 GCF_000690725.1 Stegastes partitus | reverse complement strand
TAATATACAAAATTGAAGTCAGCCAGTCATAGTTTCAGATTTTATTTTATTATTATTGTAGGTCCTTCACTTTTATAATTAAATTATTCAAATTATTTTGGAAAATTAAATAAATTAAATGACGTAGTTCTCATCATTAATCTTTAAAGTACATACATTTGCAAAATAAATAATAGAAAATAAAATAATCATAAAATCTACATTTAGATAAATCCAGTCTGGTAAATTTGTATAATTAATAATATAAATGTGTATATTTATCAGTTAAACTTATAGAGCAAATAACATCACAAACTGGTAACTTTAAAAATAAAATGATTTTAAATAATCACTGTCATATAAAAATAGAAATTAGTCAGTTATAATGTTTTATTTGATATTATTATTTTTTATTGTTATTGTAGGTCCTTCATTTTTTTTAATTAAATTATTCAAATTAGTTGAGTACATTTCTGCAATATTTGATATTAGAGGTTCTAACTAATAAATAATATAAAATAAAATAACCATAAACTCTACGTTTACAACTATCCAGTCAGGTAAACTTGTAATAATATTACACCTGAAACTAAATATGTAAATCTGCTAGATAAACAAACATCATCACAAACACCTTAATATTTAAATTGGTCGAAAAATTTAGACAATAAATGATATTGCAGGGTCTTCAACCGTTCAGATAAGTTTATAAAATATATATTATTTAATGGCATTTTTAAATTTCTCATGTAAATTTGCATAATTAATAATACTGTGGGTCTGAAGCTTAATATTTAAATTAACCTGTGGTCTGTAGGTTGTTAATCCTGATATCTGAATCAGACCGATTCATTTCTATAATAACCTTTAATCTGTGTACATCTGTTGAAAGCTGCTGTCAACGATGTGAATTTCTCCTTGTGAGATAAATAAAGGCATATCTTATCTTATCTTATCTTAATGTGGGGTTTTAGCCTCGACGTCTTATTCCTCTGTTAGAATCACTTTGATTCAACCTCAGTTCTTCTAAATGCTCCGTATAAATAATAATT
>NW_007583373.1:0-1031 GCF_000690725.1 Stegastes partitus | reverse complement strand
AAAAAGTCAGAAAGGAAAAAAAAAAATATCCTCTTACATCCACCAATAACACAACAGGGTTGAAATTTTACATTTCCGAGTATTTCAATGAGTGCTCTATAAAGGGTTAAACTAAGATTCCTCATTGTGGGTTTGTTTTCTAATTTTTTTTCCACTCTTTCGTCACCACCGTCAGTTGTTGTTGCACATGGTGTCACAACAAACATGGTCAGGCTGTATAGTGTTTGCTTATATTTAAATAACCAGCACAAAGTAGAGGAAATAATCAAAAATTAACTGCAGCAAAGAGTAGCTACCTGTGGAGCTCTGACGTAGCCAATAATAAAACACTTTGGTGCAGCCTTGTTTAAAGATGCTAATTATCGATAGAACGTCTTTTCTTGGACAACATAGAAGGGAAAATGCTGGACAGTGAGCGATTGTACACTGCAGCTGCATATAATGCATAACTAATCCATCAATCTATCTATCTAATTTATTTCATTTAAAATGTATGCCAAACAGTTCTAAGAATTTTGTGATTCTTGTCAAATGATGTGCTTTTTTTCCCCAATCTTCAAGATGCTGGTTGTAAAGTTTCACAATTTCTTTTTAAATATAAAAAGCTTACAATGACTCGAACTAACTTGCTGGGATTTATATAGTGCAGGTGTTGTGTAAAACTGTCTGAGTGCAACGCAAACTGACCTCATATCCTCTGTAGTCCACCTCCACATCGTCACCGTACACATTCAGCTCCATGTTCTTGTGGCTGAACACTGTGGCAGGTTTGGGGTTTCTGTGGTTGCAAGCCATGTCATCAGCCAGCATCAGAACTATGTGGCTGGTAATTCAAAGAGAGAGGAGGAAAAAAACAAGAGAAAGGGACAATATGTGAAAACACTGCTGTCATATAGTCAAACAAATGTTCAGCGTCATGTCGTTAAACACCGTTAAACACGACAATATGTCAGTGCTTTTCAGCGTCTTGCTTATAGACTCTTGGCCATGTGGACAACAGGAGCTCAACTCTACCACCACAGATCCTGCAC
>NW_007583372.1:0-1031 GCF_000690725.1 Stegastes partitus | reverse complement strand
TGGACAGGTCACCAGTCTATCACAGGGCTACACTTAGAGACAGACAACCAAGCACACTCACATTCACACCTACGGACAATTCAGAATCACCAATTTGTCCTAACTGGGACGCAAACCGAGGATCTTCTAGCTGCAAGGCAACAGTGCTAAAGGTGATTGTAAGATTTAAACAGCTACCTTATCTTGCTCCCTGAAAAGTCCAGGAAAGAATTTAAAATCCTGCTTTTAACATATGAAACTCTCAATGACCAGCTCCATTTTATTTTAAAGACCTTATTGTACCGTATCATCCTAACAGAGCCCTTCACTCTCAGACTGTAGGCCTACTTGAAGTTCCCAGAGTTTCCAGTGGTAGCATGGGAGTCAGAGCCTTCAGTTATCAGCTCCTCTCGAATGGATTCAGCTCCTAGTTTAGTTTTTGAGGCAGACACCCTCTCTATTTTTAAGATTAGGCTTAAATTTCTTTTTTGATAAAGCTGATAGCTAGGGCTGCTCAGGATCACCTGAACTGTCCCTTAGTTATGCTGCTATAGCTTTAGACTGCCAGAGGATTCTAATGATGTACTGAGCTCCTCTCTTCTCTCTTCCTTCCTTACAGTTATAACCACCATTACATGTCACTAACTCTGTGTGTCCCCCGAGGTCCTGTGCTTGTTCTCTCTGCAGATGTCTCTGGATCTGCAGCTTCACGCCTCTGATCTGCAGCTGCTGGCCTCACCGGCCCCCAAAATATTTCTATTCATATTTATTATTCTGTTCTATTGCTTGCTCTTTACCTGCTGTCGTGCTATCCCCCTCCCACCCAACCGGTCGAGGTAGATGGCTGCCCTCCCTGAGCCTCGTTCTGTCGGAGGTTTTATTTCCTCCCTTGGGGTTTTTTTTTTGGTTCATTCCCACCGTTGCCAACCGCTTGCTCAGAGGAAGTCCAAAGGCAACGTTGGGTTCTCTTACAGTAGACAGTATGATCTCATGAACTGTTGCAAAATCTTTAAAGTGTTAAAGATTAATTGAGTGCCAACTATGTGTTGTTT
>NW_007583371.1:0-1032 GCF_000690725.1 Stegastes partitus | reverse complement strand
ATTTAGCAAATGCACTGTTTATTATGTTCACTTGCTTAGTTTAGCGAATGTTTGCTTCTTAGTGCTAAACAGAGAAGTGATGGTCAAAGGTGATGGTCAAACAAATTAAGGTTTAACCTGAAAATGAAAGGTCAAAATACCTAAAGTGACTGAAATGTATCCTGACATGTCTATTTCATGGTAATCCATCTAATTGTTAAGGAAATATTTAATTCATCAAGTCAATGCCACTATAGCGTTGTGTTACGATCCAGCCTCTATAGCAGGAGTGGGCAATCCTGCATGTTTTAGATGTTTCCCTCTTCCAACACACCTGATTGAAATGATCAGGATCGTTATCAGGCTTCTGCAGAGCTTGATGATGAGCTGATCATTTGAATCAGGTGTGTTGGAAGAGAAAAACATCTAAAACATGCTGGATAGGGGCCCTCAAGGACCAGGATTGCCCACCCCTGCTCTATAGGGTCAGCTGGATCTAACCAAAACCAGGTGTACTTGGTTGAGGTAAAGTGATTTATTGCTCAGTAATGTAAATAAACACAAAAAAAAACTGTGACAATACAAAGAAAAAATGGCTGGTGTTGCTAAATCAAAGAATCAAATGAAAGCAAACAAAGGCTGACAGAGTTAAGGAAAACATCTAACCAAAGACAACTAAACTGCCAAACTTAAATACAATGACAACACCCATAATCAACAAAAGAAATTAAAACATGTGCCTCAAAGCACAAGACAAGAGTAACTTTTAATTTAAGTTGGACAGCTGCTCACTCGAGTTTCCACCAACTCTCTGCTAACTCCTACACTGAGTTAGCAGCTGCCAACAGAAGCCACAACCGAACAAGCAGCACACAACGACACAATCCTACACAAGGGGCACCAGGACGCACTGTTCGCTTTCAATCCCAGCTGCCCTTACTGAGAGGTTAGTGGTTGATTTATAGTCCAGGTGTGTTGATTGCTGCAGTTGGGTTGGCTGAGGGAAGAGGGAACTGGGTGGTGGTCCAATCAGGAGGCGGGGAGAGCAAAGGG
>NW_007583370.1:0-1032 GCF_000690725.1 Stegastes partitus | reverse complement strand
CAATAATCCAGATGTGGATTGGCCTTAGCCACGACACACAGGGATGAGAAACTCATCGATTTTAGCTTCTTCTGTCATATGATGCATTTCTTTATGTAGTTCAGCGGTCCCCAACCACTGGTCCGCGGACCGGTATCAGGTCGCACAGAAAGAATAAAACTTTTTTTTTGTTTTGCCTTTATTAGATAGGACAGTTGACAGACAGACATTTAAGTGGGGGAGCAGAATGGGAGCAGGGGCTGCAGCAAAGGGCCATGAGTGGGATTCGAACCCACGGCCGCTGCATCAGAGGCTACAGCCCCTGAACATGATTCAACCAGGTGAGCTAAAGCAGCGGCCCAGGAAGAATAAGACATTTTACTGGTTTATTTTTATTTCCAGCAGAGTCTGCAGGGTGTTTTATTTTGAAAAGTGACCAGCTCGTCTTGCCGTCACTTCCGTCTGTGCTTGTTTCTCTGTTAGTGAAACGAAGCCGTCAGACTAACCGCTGCCGAAATGAATAAAAAAAGCAAAGGAGAGCAGAGACTCGATACTGAGACAGAAGAAAAGTAAAGACATATTTCTCAATTTGTTTATGAAACCTTTTAATAGAACAAAACACTTACATTTTCTTATGTGTCAATAACCGGTCCGTAGAAAAATGTTTTGCTTAAAACTGGTCCGTGGTGCAAAAAAGGTTTGGGACCACTGGTTTAGATTACATACGTTGCTGCTGTTAAACCAACTCTTCAGACTTTGTGATGCTTTCGTTCGGTTCTGTGAAAACACCTGATTAACCCCTTAAGACCTGGCGAGCAGCAGGGCAGGATGGGAGATACATCTGTGTAGATCCACGGTCATCCAAATCACAGTAACTGTAGGTACTTCAGTAGAGGACGACTGGACTTGTTTTTAAAGACTATATTTTGGGTTATATTAAGACAGTAGTTAATTTTTAAAAATTTGGTTTTATTTTTATCCTTTGATTTTTTTTTTTCATTTTTATTTAATTATATTTTTTTTTACTTCTGTCATATTTTTCATTGCTGTAGG
>NW_007583369.1:0-1032 GCF_000690725.1 Stegastes partitus | reverse complement strand
GATGATGTTTCTCATGTAACCGGCTCTTTCCATGGATTTGTGGATGACTGTGTTTGTCAGAAAATAAAAATAATAACGATGAAGCAAAAGACTTGAGATCAGCTGTCGTCGTGTCTTCAGCTCAGTTTCACATCTGACTTCAGTGACAACAGACGGACTGAGAGCTGCCTGAGTGCAGGCGTTCAAGCAGAAAATCTGAAATAATCTAAAGTTCTCACCTCAAAACTCAAGAAGAAATATTTCACATTCTACCTCTCGATCCAAAAACTGTACATCTAAAAAAAGTGTCCATCTCAAAAATCTGTATTCTGAAGCACCAGTTTATTTTTTTAAAAATAATGTCTGACCATAAAGTTATAGTGTTTTTGTATTGAAATGAGCAAAAATATAATTATTTTACACATGTTTTCTATGTTTTAAAGAAAAAGCATTTATTCAGGAATTAAAAATGTTAAATAATTTTTTACTCTGATTCTACAGATTTTTTCCAATTTGTTAAATTATAATTATAATTTATCCTTTTAAAGTGTTTGATTTAAAGTTAAACTTTTTTTATTGCGTTAAAATCACAAAAATATTATTAATGTACAGATATTTACAGATATTTGAAAGATTTTTATTTTTTTCTTTAAGGATCAAAGAATGATGAACAATATCAAACTGTTATTTTACAGATTTTCTCAGTTTTGTTCAATTACAGATCATAACTAGTATAATCATCACAAAAAATAGATTGTAAATAATGTCCACACAAAAAAATCAGTAGTTTTGCAAAAAATCACTTGTTCTTTTACAATGTGTGAATTTAAAACGTCACTTCCAGCACTGCTGTTCTGCAGGCAAAGTCAAAGTTTAGACCGGTTAAAAGTGAGAAGACGTGAAATCAAGTTTGTGACACTTAATGTAAAATCAAGGAGATATTAATTCACTGTTGACTTTTTTTCTAAAAGTCACAATAATGATTCTAATCGATTGTATTCAACCTCGTCATTTGGAAACTACACAAGTTCAGATTATGATCTGCTGAGTCCA
>NW_007583368.1:0-1034 GCF_000690725.1 Stegastes partitus | reverse complement strand
CAGTAGACGTATTTGGTATCTACAGAAGCTTTGGAATCCCCTCTAGAATGTTTTCAAAAAGTAATGTAGATTTGAAGAATATTTTCTCATTTAACTGATGCTTTTATTTGGGTTTCTATCAACTAAGATGCTTTTGCAAAACAGATGTTTATAGACACAAAACTGCCTCAATTACTGCAGTTTACAACAATATTTAGCTTAAAGGGCTTCTCAATTAAATTTTCACATGAAGTGCACTGAGTTACATCGTAGTAATTGTAGGACTCAGTAATTTTAATACAAAGTTATTGGAATGCCCCTTTATAATAATAAGAAGAATAAGAATAAGAAGAAGTAAAGTAGTACAACTTAGCATCAATTTAACAGCAAAATTTTTGCCCAGATACAGACAATAAGGGGTTTATGACATACTGGTGTTGATGATAATTGTGATATTTTAAAAAAAACAAACTAATATCATGTTATATGATATCAGTTTATTAAATAATTCAGTGTCAGTAACAGGAACAACATACAGTACAGTTAAACTAGCTATCCTTGTATGTTGAGTGTAATTTATATAATATAATAATTCTGTTGAACCACGGTTCACAAGCAATGTCTGATTTTCATTGCTTAATTTTCACAGAATCTTTATTTATTATTATTTTGCCAGATTCAAGTTATTTCTGTGACCATTGTGGGTTTTTCTTTCATTAACCGAGGGGTACCAACAATTTTGCCCACGTGTGTTGCTCGAAGAACTTTTTGTGATCATGTGACCTTGGCCTGGGCTCTGATTGGCAGCTGCACACTTTCTCACAGCACGCAGCTCAGTGTGTCCCGGACCCGTCCGCTTTGGCTATAAGCCACTTAATTTTGTCTTTATTTGCTTTTATATTCTGTGGATGGATATAAAAACTGTCCTTCCACTGTGCTTTCTGACACATCACACGGCCTTTCCCCTCCTCTTCTACTAGATCACAGCTACTGTAGTGACGGCTTAATGCATCGGCAATTATGGAGTCAATGGAGTAAAGACCTCTTGTAGAAAA
>NW_007583367.1:0-1034 GCF_000690725.1 Stegastes partitus | reverse complement strand
CCGGAGAACCTGGAGAGAACCCACGCTGCACGGGGAGAACATGGAGACTCCACACAGAAAGATTCCGAGTGTGAACCAGCGACCTTCTTGCTGTGAGGCGACAGTACTAACCACCGCTCCCCCTTGCAGCCCTGGTAATAAGATGACCAATGTTATTAATTTCAGCTGTCCGTGGTTTTAATGTCATGGCAGATCGTTGTATGAGCCATAATGCAACGTTGATGCACATTTGTGATATTGTCAATTTTCTGGAAAATCAGCTGAGCCAGCAGCATTAGATAAAACTACGAGGATGCGCAGTTCTGTTATAAAACCAAATCTGATCTTAAAATACTAATATTTGATCAAAATCACTTTTTATTGGTGCCACATTAAAAAAGCTGCCAAAACTAAACCCTTTGCATCAGCCACATTCTGTATAAAACTAAAAATTCTGCATTCCTCGGCACAGCTGAGTCAACACGGTTTCTCAGCTGTGCCGAGGAATACTATAGTGCACTTATTGATTCCACATTTTGTGTATTTTTGTAAAATAAATAGTCAAAAAAATTTACAATTCAAAGTATTTATGGCACTTTGTTACTGCACACAAGACATTTTTGAGTTCTTACTACTTCTAAAGTGCAGAATTTTACACTGCAGTGAAAATGAGCCCAAAGTGGGTAAAAATGTGGCAGAAGAAACTGCTTGGTGTTCAGAGGGTTAATATATATTACATCTTATTAAAGTATCACAATTCCCTAATCTATTAAATAGATAAAAATCTCAGTTTAAAAAAACAGCCAGTTTCCACAGTCCAGTTGTCTCATATCGTATAGTTATTTAAAATCAATTAATTTAAACTACTCTGAAGAAAATGATCAAACATGACAACAAATACTAATTACAAGTTACAAAAACCCACCTTAAAACTGCTTATTTCCTCACACCAGTAAAAGAAATCCCAACCAATTCCATTTACAGCAAAGCAGACAATAAATGACTTCTTATTTAATAAGCCCACAGTGAATAAGAGTGTAACAGGAGAAAAAAAC
>NW_007583366.1:0-1034 GCF_000690725.1 Stegastes partitus | reverse complement strand
CAAGATGGGACATTGAACTATGGATGAATTCACAGGCTGCAGCAGCATCAGCTGAGGGGAGGATGTAAACTACAATCGCCAGGACGTGCGAAAACACCCTCGGCAGGTAAAACGGCCGCAAACCAACCGCCAGCATTTCAACATCCTTCGTGCAGAGCAGCTTTTCAACGCTAATGTGCTAGCATTACAATATGTCTCATTCACATAGATGGCGAGTCTCCAGCCTTTCTTCTTACCACTCTCCCTCCAGCTCCGGTCCACTCTGACCAGGTGAAATCCGTCCAAAGTTACCAGCGAGTCTGGAGTGAGTTCGTTCAGCCATGACTCCATGAACAACATGAGGCTGCACTCCTGATGCTCCCCCTTCAGCCAGGTCAGCGCTGTTAGCTGTTAGCTGTTAGCTCTTCCATCCATTAAGGAGAAACCTCACGTTTCCCATGATGATGGACAGATGGACGGCTTGTAGCGTCTCCTCTTCTCCCAACACTTCACTCCTGCCCTGCATCCCCTCTTCCTCCAGCTCATCGGGGATGTCTGGTCTCTCCCACGACAGTGGCTTGGCCTGGCTCAGCGCCAACAGCCGTTCACGAGTGTAAAAACAATAGAGCCATGGCTCAACGGCTTGCCAGACGTGGACCCCAAAAACTCGCAATAAAAGCAAAGAACAGACCAACAACAACGCCGTCTGCATCTCCACTTTTCCTGCACAAATGTGGTACAGCTGTGTTAAATTAAAATATTAAAAACATAGAAGAAAAATCTATGTAAATAGCTAAAAATACAGAAAGTAGGTAGGAGCCGCTGCAACTGGCTGCTACTCTCATGGCACCACAGCAACAACAACAAAAAAACATCTATGTATCTATGTATCATTTCAGTGTCGATGTATTTTGGAGGATATCGCATCTCAGTCAGAATTTTCATATTCTGACAACACAACTATGGTTCTGACCTTCAACCATGGCCCTAGTTGTGCTAAAATAGTTCATCTCAGTATGGAGCGTAGACTTAATTACAGCAACTCCTTAAATGTG
>NW_007583365.1:0-1035 GCF_000690725.1 Stegastes partitus | reverse complement strand
CTTGCTTGTTTGGAGATACTGGATACTCCAACAAGGAATGTGAGTTTGATGTGGAACATTACTGTTTTGCTAATAGTTTCTTCCATATTGTTTACTTTTAACTTTACCTGTGCTATTCTCCTAACCTTAAGTAGTTGGGGTGTTTTTAACTCAATCCTTAGTAAAGTAGTTTTTCTGTTAAACATTAAGTGAATTTGCATTTTGTTAGCTTTATGTTTTTGCAGCACTTCGAAAGTTCCCTTTAAATTTGCTGGACAGCTACGAGGGTACTTCAAAAAGTTCTCGGCCTCACCGTAAAGCCTCATGGGAAGAAGACTGTTCCTGCATTATTTTTCAATATTGTCTACATTGACTTGAATGCACTTGTTTAATCGTTGTTCAGAAGCAGTAGCAGCTGGTCAATACGGGACGCAGGGGCACCACTCCACTATTAATTACCAGATAAAAAATAGTTCTCAAATGTCATAGTAAATTTTAATTAATATAACAATAATACATAAATAATAAAACAAATGAATAATAATTAATAATAACGTTCATATTCTTTTGCCATATTACCGATATTTGCATTATTAACAGATTCAAAAATGAGTCTTTACTGTGTGCTTAAAGACTCATTTTTACACTTCCTGGATGCGAGGCGCTAGCCAAATGAGTGTGTAAGTAGTTCAAAAAACTTTTCGTGATCATGTGACCTTGGCCAGGGCTCTGATTGGCAGCTGCAGATTTTCTCACAGGGCACAATTCAGCTAGCCAACTGTTCAGAAGATGATCACACCTTGAGCCTCCAGATCCTCCTCAACAGCATGCATGACGTCATCATCACTCTGAAAATGGCAACCACACAAGCGTAGAAGTTTAGGGAACAGATAGAAGTCAGGCAGTGCAGGTGGGTGATTAAGGTGCATGAAGCAACAGTTCAAAGCCACATTTGGTTGCCTCTGCCACCTGTACTGTGTGGACAGAAACATTATCCTGGAGCAACAGCAGCCAGCTCAACGCTTTCGTTTTTCTTGGATTGCTTCAAACAGTTGC
>NW_007583364.1:0-1035 GCF_000690725.1 Stegastes partitus | reverse complement strand
CAAAACATAAAACAGCAACTGTAAAATATTAAAAATGACTGAAAACGACTAAAAACAAATAAAAATATTAAGATGATGACTAAAAACATTTGAAAACGGGGATTGAAAATGACAGAAATCAGCAACTGAAAACGAGCAAACAGCGACTTAAAATGATAGAAAACAGTGAGAAATAAAAACTATTAACAAAGATGACTTGAGAGATTTGAAGAATCAACCCAGTCTCATGGCAATTCATAAAATAGTCACAAAATTTAACGTATTGTTTCGTGTCCGAACTTTTTCGTGTTCCCAGCACGAATTTCAAACCAACACATTTCATTATTACCTTTCATGTCTGGGACATATTTCTTCCTCTCATCAGACAGCTCATATCCTGGGATGTTTTTCTTTTCCTCTGACAGTCAGGCATTTACTAGTTTTACAGTTACGATCCGTCCACACGAATAACTTTATGCGCGGGACGCCGTCTCCACACCATCAGGCTTCTGCGTAGCATTTTTAATACTTCTTAATCACCACATCCTGTAGTTTGTGCGGCCACATTTCAGGTGTGTACGACTTAACCCCTAGGAGCAGACAGATTTTGAAACGCCCGAAAATGGCCCATAATGCTCGCTGTTATTCCAACATGGTAGATCTCCTGTTGGGTTTACGGAAAAGTGCTACAGACTTTATGCGCCTCGAGCGGCTACGTATGTGTACTAGTTTTTGTAGCACTACGTCAAATGTCACCCCAATGGGAGCCTGTTGAAATACTGTAGGGGGCGCAGTTGAGCCGTGTTGCGCAACTTTTTTGTTTGTTCCAACCTCCTACCAAATCGTGTAGGTCTCTGGCAATTATTTCTGAACACACTGAAGAAAACTGAACCCGTAAACGGCACCTAAACACGGTCAGAACGTAAAGACCCTGGAACCAAATCGACTCGTTTCCAACCTCGACTGAAAACATCGGCATCGTCTTTACGCCCTTTAATAATAAAAGTAGTTTTTTTTTATTGAGCTCTTTTCAAAGCCGAGTCTCAAAGTGCTTCT
>NW_007583363.1:0-1035 GCF_000690725.1 Stegastes partitus | reverse complement strand
TTCAGATAAAAAGAATTTCAGGTAACTCAGGGATGTGAAATTTACTAAGGAACCGATGAGCAGAATCAGCATTAAAGCTACCTGGTGATACTTTTGCTTATAGATGCCGATCAATAATTTAAGCTGATCGGGGCGATATTCGACGTAGAGCTACAAAATTCAGTACACATACGTAGCAGCTTGGGACGCACAAAAAAGTCCATCAGCGCGTTTCTGTAAACCCAACAGGAAATCTGCCATTTTGGAAAAAATGGCGAGTATGCCTGACGATTTTTGTTCATTTTTGCCCATTTTCAAAATCTATCTCTAAAAAGTCTCTAGAACACATACCTGAAACTCAACAGGAAGTCGGCCATTTTGAAAAAAAATGGCAGATTTTGGCCGAAAATCTGTCATTTTTGGCCATTTTCAACATCTATCTCCTCCTAGGGATTACGTCGTACACACCTGAAATGTGGCCAGCACAAACTACAGGATGTGGTGATTCAAAGGTATTAAAATCTACCGCAAAAGTCCGATGCCGTGGAAATGCCAGCCTGCGCAATTTCGATGAATGGCCATTTTTTGCATTTTCGCTGTTTCTGGCATTCACTGGTGTCCTGTCGGAAAGCTGTTTCACCTACACCTACACAATTTTGTGGGCATGTGCAGCAGGTCGAGACGCACAAAAAAGTCAATTGGCGCCAAGTCCTAAACCCAACAGGAAGTCCTCCATTTTGAAAAAGGACACCATCATAAAACGCCATGCATTGCCAGCACGCCACGCCACGCATGCCGCCTCAGCTCACTATTTAAACAGGAAGTGGTTTGTAACTGGGCCACATGTGCGCCAATCTGGCCGAAACTCGACACGCCGGATCACAGTCCCGCCCGGAGCGCGTTTCTGCCAAACCCCGACGTGCGTGAAGACCGACAATCGTACGGTGAGGACCTGACCATTGCTGAAGTTGTTTTTTGTGCTTGACTTGATTGAAATCCAGTCTGCAGAGTCAAATCTCGTCACACACAAATCAGTTTTTCTAACAGGGATTTACA
>NW_007583362.1:0-1035 GCF_000690725.1 Stegastes partitus | reverse complement strand
CATTTGGGGAATGTTTTGTGAAATGAAGTTCCATAATGTGTTGCCATAACAACCAAAACATTGTTTGAATATTGCAGGCAAAATGTTCTATCAACATCAACATCTCACATTACAGGAACGTTTTATAAACAAACATTACATATATATTAAATCCTCTGAGGCCTTGATAACATCTTGAAAACTTTCGTTCCAACGTTGGTTTGAGAACGTTCTTCTTTTGTTATCATGTAACATTTTGGAAATGTTTTATGGCAGAACGTTCTACAATGTGTTCCCTCAACAACCAAAACATTATCAAAACATCTTCTGAATATTGCAGAAAAAATTTTCTATTCACATCAATATCTCACATTACAGGAATGTTTTATAAACAAACATAATTTAAAAAAATAAAAATAAAATCCTCAGAGGCCTTGATAACATCTTGAAAACTTTCGTTGCAACGTTGGTTTGAGATTCTTCTATTGTTATCATGAAACATTTTGGGAATGTTTTATGGCAGAACGTTCTACAATGTGTTCCCTCAACAACCAAAACATTATCAAATCTTCTGAATATTGCAGAAAAAATGTTCTACCTTTGGTAAAACGTCATTACAGAACGTTTTTTTAAAAAAAAAAACAACAACAAAAAAAATACTTTCTGTTATGTGAGGCGTTGATAACATTTCGAAAACATTTTTTGAATGCTGGTTTGAGAATGCTCTTCTTTCGTAACATATTCGGCTATCTTACAAACATTAGCTCTTTAACCTCATGAAATGAGAGAATATCCATCAAACATCCTTTAAACATTAGTTTAAAATGTTTTCCTCCAAACATGACAAGAATTATGTCGTATTAGCTAATGTTGTGGGAACGTTCCCTGCTTGCTGGATATGGACACTGAAAGATTAATGCTGAAAAGTCGTCTTTTAATTTGAAATATGTGACACATAAACAAACAAAAGGCATTTCAATGAAGTTCTGTGTTAGACACATTAATAATCATGATAACAAAACGTTATCTGAACATTCCAATTAAACATTATGTCTT
>NW_007583361.1:0-1036 GCF_000690725.1 Stegastes partitus | reverse complement strand
GATTAAGTTTTCTTTCTGATTTGTTTATGTGAAAGTTAGCAGAACAGAATTATTAACTAGCTGAATAGTCAACAAAGAAGTCTAATTGTTAGTTGCTGAGATGATTGCACATGCATGTTGCTGTCCATCGGAAAAGACAGTCTGGTGTACTGCTTTTACTGACTGTATCTGTACCTATGTGTGGCTGTGAGTTCTTGGACTGGACTCACTGACCAGTTTCACAACTTTTCAACACATTGTAATAAAGCTAGGTAACTTAGATTGCACATAAACACACATATAGGTGTATTACGTAAGCGCATAACGAGCATCTAGGCTGCAGGGTGGCGCAGTTGGTAGCACTGTTGCCTCGCAGCAAGAAGGTTGCCGGTTCGCGTCCCAGTGGGGGCACCGGAGTCTTTCAGTTTGCATGTTCTCCCCATGCAGCATGGGTTCTCTCCGGGTTCTCCAGCTTCCTCCCACAATTAACATGTTGAGGTTAATTGGTGATTCTAAATTGTCCGTAGGTGTGAATTGAGTGTGCTTGGTTGTCTGTCTCTAAGTGTAGCCCTGTGATAGACTGGTTACCTGTCCAGGTGTCTCCTGCCTTCACCCTAAGTCGGCTAGGATAGACTCCAGCCCCCCACGACCCTAGTGAGGCTTAAGCGGTGTATAGAAAATGGATGGATGGATGGATGTCCATCAGAAACGACTCAGCGGTCTGGTGTACTGTTTTTGCTGACTTTATCTGTACCTTTACTGGGCATGTATGTGTGGATATGAGTTCTTGGACTGGACTCACTGACCGGTTTCACAACTTTTCAACACATTATAATAAAGCTAGGTAGCTTAAATTGCACATAAACACACATATAGGTGTATTACGTAAGCGCACAACGAGCATCTTTATTGTCTTTATTGTTTTTATAAGCAAAAAAACGACCTCAATGTGCATTTCATAGTCAAAAAAACGAGAATATTTGACCGTCAGAATATCCGTTGCCTGCTCCGCTGCAGGATTATCATGCGCGGCGCTGTTAATTAGCAGCTGCGTATG
>NW_007583360.1:0-1036 GCF_000690725.1 Stegastes partitus | reverse complement strand
GGTGTCCCCTGCCTTCGCCCTAAGTCAGCTGGGATAGGCTCCAGCCCCCCCGCGACCCTCGTGAGGATTAAGCGGTGTATAGATAATGGATGGATGGATGGATAATTGGCTGGCCAGTTATGTGACCTATTGCCCAGCTGTGTGGCTGACTGGCCAATCGGCACAGCCCATCGACACATGCCATTGTTTAACTGTCAGTCAGGGCCTGTCAATCACCCAGTTGCTGGATGGGCGGGGCTAACAGAGTTACAGCCAGTGAGCCGAGGTTAAGTGAGGAGTGTGACATGGAAAAACAACCACCGAAAAAACGCTCCAGTGGTGGAGCTGTTTGGTCCTGCAGCAGCATCCGATAGCGGAGGGCAGACCATGCCTGATCCTGGTGCTACCCTCCCGGCTTCAGGCTACTTATTGCAACATCATCACCAGCAGGAGCAAGAGGACCCAGTGACACAACAGGTGATGAAGAGTGAGGAGTGGGGGGGTAATAAAAACGAGCATGACAGATCTGTCAGCAGAACTACTGGTGAAGTTAGCTGAGAGGGGGCTAAACTTTAAAGACAGACTCAGAAACAAAAATGCTGTTTTCGCATGCAGACACATTACGCATGTGTCATTTTACATAAGCCTATTAATGTAATAGAGCAATCATGTCAATTGCTATGCCATGTCATGTGCAGTTTGGGAGTCACTGAGTTATGCAAAACATTTTCATTTATTTATTTACTTATCTGAACAGGGACCATGTATTTTTACATAGAAAACATCTGATGTATTGCATATAGAGTGTGCAGCATTAAACTAAATTTCAATTCCCATCCCTGGTTGGGCTTTTCAGTAAAAATAAACAAAGGTCTAAAAACACCAATAAAAACAGCACAGACAACATTATAAACATATAATCCCCCACTCACCTGCCCGCGCACACACACACCCACACACATAACGGCTCAACCCCCAGTCAGTCTGACCTTATACATGTCATAGGTGGGTACATTCTTGTTTTTCTTTCAGGCAGTTCTTAACTTTTGCTGTGAAA
>NW_007583359.1:0-1036 GCF_000690725.1 Stegastes partitus | reverse complement strand
TTTGCCTCTCTATGGTCATTTTGTTTCTCTTTTTGTGTCTCTTAGTGGTTGTTTTGTGTCTCTTTGGGGTCATTTTGCTTCTATTTGTGGCCGTTTTTAACCATTTTTTTGGTCATTTTCCATCAATGTGCTCGCTTTTGCGCTCCATGTGGTCACTTTGTGTCTCTTTGTTGGCGCTTGAAGTCATTTTGTGGTCCTTTTGTGTCCTTTATGGTCACTTCGGGTCATTTGTAGTCGTTTTATGTCTCTTTCTGGTTGGTTTCCGTCTGTTTTAAATCACGTTGCATCTCTCTGAGGAGGTATCGAGCTACTATGTGGTCGTTTAGCATCTTTTTGTGGTTGTTTTGTGTGTCTTTGGGGTCATTTTGTGTCCATTTGTGGACATTTTGGGTCTGGTTGTGACCTTTTTTAACCTTTTTGGTCTCCTTACGGTCGCTTTGTGCCATTTTGTGATCATTTTATTTCTGTTTGTGGTTGCTTTTGGTCATTTTGTGTCTCTTTGTTGGCACTTGAAGTCATTTTGTGTCCCTTATGGTCACTTTGGGTCATTTGTAGTTGTTTTATGTCTCTTTGTGGTTGGTTTGCGCCTCTTTCTGGTTGTTTTCTGTCTGTTTTATATCTCTTTGAGGAGGTTTCGAGTTACTTTGTGGTCGTTTAGCATCTTTTTGTGGTTGTTTTGTTTCTCTTTGGGGTCATTTTGCTTCTATTTTTGGCTGTTTTTAACCATTTCTGTCGTTTTCCATCAACGTGCTCGCTTTTGGGCGCCATGTGATCATTTTGTGTCTCTTTACTTTTGCTTTGGGTCATTTTGTGTCTCTTTGTTGGCGCTTGAAGTCATTTTGTGGTCATTTTGAGTCCTTTATGGTCACTTTGACTCATATATAGTCATTTTATGTCTCTCTGTGGTTGGTTTGTGCCTCTTTCTGGTTGTTTTCTGTCTGTTTTATATCTCTTTGAGGAGGTTAAGACTTACTTTGTAGTCATTCAGCATCTTTTTGTGGTTGTTTTGTGAGTCTTTGGGGTCATTTTGTGTCCA
>NW_007583358.1:0-1036 GCF_000690725.1 Stegastes partitus | reverse complement strand
TTTTCTGCTTCAGGATGTCTTCTAATATGATAAATATGACGGCAAACAGTGTTTGAAGTGACGTTTTGCGAAGAAATTCGCAGAAGAGCCTGAATGTCAAAAGTGGCCTTTTCAGCGCTCCAAACGCTGTAGTGAGGCATGAAAAACAGCAAAGTTGTACTTTTCGCACCTTAATGTTTATGTAACCATGTGGTAAAAGCAGATATTTTAATAGATACAAAACCACTGAAGTACATTTAAAATCTGTTTCTTGCCCTTCTGCTGATTTGCCGTTTGGACAGCAGGGGGCGTAGTCTCGCGGTTGTGCTGTAGCGTTGTGAGGTCAAAGTACAGTGAGGAAGTCTTTGTAGCAGGTAGCCACGGAGGAAGACGGTGAGAGAACGTAAATAATCCATGTTACATATGGCTGTATTTAAGACATGTAGTCACAGAGTGGTACATTTGTACGTTGTATGCATTAAATATCCACTTTCTGTTTGTCTACTTTGAAGGATTGCAGATGGTTAGAGAATGAAAACGCTGCATGTGCGTCGTCGGAGCTAATTGTCCGTGTGCTAGGTATGAGACTTCAACTGTGTGATGTATTGTGTTTTATTCCTATGTAGTATGGATAAATATATTGTTTTGTGGTTAAAATGCTACAAAATTTGTATCTGCTTTTGTTACAGCAGTATGTGTTAACCCCTTACCGCTCCTGGCGGCGGGACGTGACCACTTTCCAAAAACATTAAAGCCAGATGTGCTCGTTCCACAATCAAGTTTCCCGACAATATACACATCAAATGAAAGCTCAGAGTCTCCTCATTCCGATGATATAAACCTTTTTGACCTGCAGCAATCACAGCGGTTGACACAAAGAGCTTTTTTTTTACAGAAAAGCAAAATGGTAAAATCCGACTTTTCTTACTTTTGAAGGCTCTCTGCAGCTCAAACATCGCTCATTCCTCACCAGCTTGGTCTCTTTCTGTCCGGACAGAACCAGTGAACATAATCCCGTGAAATAATTCGGTCCGTAAAACGTATTAGATCCTCAAAG
>NW_007583357.1:0-1036 GCF_000690725.1 Stegastes partitus | reverse complement strand
TGCTGCCCATAGGACCTGTTCACCCTCCTGGAAGTCAGCAGCTTTTATTGCTTTTCAATATTGAATCAAATTAAAAAGTCAGAATTCTGTGTTGTTGGATGTGATGTCAACATTTAGCAAAACAAAAAGTCAAAACTTTGGGAAAAAAAAAAAAAGGTCTGAAGTCTTAATTAAAATCATAATTTTGCAAAAACGGTCAGAGTCTTGAACAGTCGAAATTCTGAATTTTGTGAAAACGTCTGGATTTTGAGTTTTAAATCAGACTTTGGTTGAAAAGGTGGGAATTTGGCAAAAAAGGGTCACGTTCTGGAAATCCAAAGTTCTGCGTTTAAAGTCAGAATTTTGTGTTTGATATCAAAATTTTGCCAAAAACGCCCTAAAAAATGTGTAAAAATGTGAGGATTCAGAATATTTAGGTCAGAATTTTGGATTTTAAAGTCAAGATTTTAGAGGATGTTAAAATAAAACAAAAACTTAATTAAAAAAAAAAAGTTATTTAAAAAAACTTTTGGCGGGAAAAAAAATCCAAAATTTGTGAAAAATTGTCAGATTCCCAAAAAGAAGAAATACTGAATTATACGCATGACAGTCAGAATATCATGTTTAATGTCAAGTTGGTTTGAAAAAGAAAGAATTTTGCATTTAGAGTCAGAATTTTGCAAAAAGTGTCAGATTCCTGGAAATTAAAAAATTCTGCATTTAAAGTCAGAATTTTCTGTTTGATGTGAAAATTTTGCCAAATTAAAAAAAAAAATAAAAATGTGAGGATACTGAATATTTAGGTCAAAATTTTGGATTTTAGAGTCAAAATTTTTGGTGGGAAAAAAAAATCAACATTTTGTGAAAAAATGTCAAAGTAAGAATTTTGAGAAAAAGTCACTGATTCATTGATTTAACTCTGTGGATGAGACACTTGATGTGTCAGAGTTTTAGGACATTTTGGATCATGGGGCTGCAGGTGGATCAGTGGTTAGCACCGTAGCCTCACAGCTAGAAGGTCGCCGCTTGGCGTCCCGGTGAGGACACCCGGGATCTT
>NW_007583356.1:0-1036 GCF_000690725.1 Stegastes partitus | reverse complement strand
TGTGTCTCTGTGGTTCTCATCCATTTATTTGTTGTCATTTTGTGTCTTTTTTTTGCATCTATTTGTACCCATTTTGTGTCTCTTTGTTGTCATGTTGTGTCTCTTCTTCATAGTTTTGTATTTTTTAATGCCATTTTGTGTCTTTTTTTTTTTATAGTTTTGTGTCTATTTGTCTTAATTCTGTGCCTCTTTTAGCCATATTGTGTCTCAGGGTAGTTGTTTTTGTCTCTTTTTATAGTTTTGTGTCTGTTGTTCTGATCTATTGATTTTTCGTCATTTTGTGTCTTTTTTAAATATTTTTTTTTGTCAATTTGTACCCATTTTGTGTCTCTTTGTTGTCTTGTTGTGTCTCATTTTCATAGTTTAGTGTTTGTTTCTGATCATTTTGTGTCTTTTTTTAAAATAGTTTTGTGTCTCTGTGGTTCTTTACTTTCTATTTGTACCTATTTTGTGTCTGTTTATGGTCACTTTGTGAGTCTTTGTCATAGTTTTTTGTGTTTTTATAGTCACTTTGTGTTTCCTCTTCTTCGTTTTGTGTCTCTGTGTAGACATACTGTGTCTTTTTGTTGCAGTTTTTTGTCTCTGTGGTTCATTTCTATTGATTTATCGTCATTTTGTGTCTTTTTGATTATTTTGCAACTATTTGTAACCATTGTGTGTCTCTTTGTGGTCACTTTGTGTCTCTTTTTTCTACTTTTGTGTTGGTTGGTCTTCGTTTTGTGTCTGTTGTAGTTTTGCGTCCCTTTTTCATAGTTTTGTGTCTCTGTGTAGACATATTGTGTCTTTGTGTTGTAGTTTTGTGTCTGTCAGGGTGGCGCAGTTGGTAGCACTGTTGCCTCGCAGCAAGAAGGTTGCCAGTTCGCGTCCCGGTGCCCCCACCGTGGAGTTTGCATGTTCTCCTCGTGTGTGGGTTCTCTCCAGGTTCTCGGGCTTCCTCCCACACATATTGAGGTTAATTGGTGATTCTAAATTGTCCGTAGGTGTGAATGTGAGTGTGCTTGGTTGTCTGTCTCTAAGTGTAGCCCTGTGATAGACT
>NW_007583355.1:0-1036 GCF_000690725.1 Stegastes partitus | reverse complement strand
AGTCTGAGATTGAAGTGCTCTTTGGGGATAATATGGTACTATGAGGTCTTTAACCCTTTATGGGGCAAGTGACCATATTTGGTAACTTCCTTGGATGTTCAATATGGCCGCCCTGTGTCTCTCCATGAGGTTGAAGAACCATGTGCACTTTGATTTAGTTTTCATGTTAGTGCCAATGTCACTACCTTATGAAAAATTTCACTAAACAAACGTTCCAGACATTTTTAGAAACGCTTTGTTACTGGTTTGCATTGAACTCCACTTTGATTTATTTATTGAGATTAGTGCCATTAACACCACAACCCCAAGAACAATGTGATTAAATGAACCTGCCAAGCACTTTGTAAACACTTTGTTACTGGTTGAATAAGTATCATTACCTCAAACTAAAATGTTCCTAAATAAATGTTTTTTTGCAGTTCACTTTTTCTTTTATTTATTATAAATTCCCCCCTTTTTTTTTTTTTGTAGACGGGCAAGTTACCGTATGTGGTAACTTCATAAATCTTGATTTCCAAATTTTATTTTTTTCCAAGTCACAAAAGCAAAACTATCTTGAAGTATCCTTCAATAACACCCTAGGGTTGAAATTTTCATTTTCCAGTGTTTCAAGGAGTGTCCTGTAAAGGGTTAAGGTAAGATGGAGCTTGGTGAATGAGAGTTATCATGATGTCCTGTAGAAGTCAATAACGCAGCAACAGCTGATAGTGTAATAAATTTGCACTTTTTAAAATGTAATAGGCCAATAACGTAATAAAAGTCCTGAACCAATAACGTAATATCTTTTGGCCAATAACATAATAAGTTATTATGCTATTGGCCTGATAAAATAAATAAATAAATAAATCTTACATACATTACATTTGCAAAGAATTACGCTATCGGTTCAGGACTTTCTTTATGTTATTGGCTTCTACACGTCCTGATCATAAGGACTCCCAATACTAGAGCTAGAAATAACAAATACATGGACTTGTTTTTCAGCATCACTTTGAAAAAAAAAAGGACAATCATCTAATTTCTGATTAAGCACTGA
>NW_007583354.1:0-1037 GCF_000690725.1 Stegastes partitus | reverse complement strand
TAATGGCTATGCTGAAATCGAGCACTAAAAACTGCAATAGTGAAGATTTTTAGAGCCAAAAATAATCTTCAGATCAGTTAATTATAAAAAAAAAAAAAAAAGGTCTTAATCATTTCACACAATATTTGCTTTCTTTCATTATCCGATTAAAAAAAAAAAAAAGGCAAGAACATGTTTAAAGAGCTGCTCCAGGGAAAAGAAGGTTTTTATCTTGTTAACATATGGTGGGGTTTGTTTTGTTTGTTTTGTTTCTATGAGAAGCCATGGTTGAGCATTTTCACTGAGAAGCTGTACTGATGGCACAGACAAGAACAGATTCAGACTTCCGGGGTTTTTTACATAACAAACGTCATGAAACAGTCAACGTGCAGCTTTCAGTGTCAAGCTACGTGTCCACCGGGGCGATTTTCAGGATCGCTTCTTGATAGGCGTACACTAGCGGGCCACTAGGTGGTCACATGACCGCCGCTTTCCCATTCACTAGACGCCAGTCCTGTAGAAGCAGCGAACCAACATGGCGGCTTTTTTCTTTTATTACGAAAGCCGTAAAAGTATTTTTGAAAACATTTGAGGCGAGGAATAGGCTATGCAGTTGTTCAATCAGTCCTCATTTTAGTTCAACAGCGGCTAGTTTAGCTGTTTTATTAAAGTTTTGCAAGGCGTCGGATTTCCGCTCACGTGCCTCATTTGCATGAAGTAGCCTTGACCAATACTTTATGCAAATGAGCTGCAGGACGCGGGGCATTTCACATACACAGTGAATGGGAAGCAGGATTTTTGGGGATCCAGTGCACACATAGGGTTATTATCTTCCTCAGGCATTACTTGTGTTTTATAGTGTTATGTTGTAGGTGAGCTGGTGTGCTGGAGCTGCAGCAACTAGGTGGGTGAAGAAAAGAGGCTGGGTATTCAAAGACCTGTACATTTCAGAGGAACTAATAGCATAGAGTGAAATCGAAGTCATTTCAAAGCATGATGGGATTGTTTTCATTGAGAAAATGAAACTTGTATGCATGTACTTATGACACATGAAGACA
>NW_007583353.1:0-1037 GCF_000690725.1 Stegastes partitus | reverse complement strand
CAGACCTGGAGCGGGACACTAGCATGAATGACATTATTGTCAGCGGTCTGGAGACCAGGGCAGTAACAGCAATGGCCGATGGGGAGCACACCGACCAAGACAGGGACTCCATGGAGCTACAGGTAACTGCTTTCTTTCATAGCAAAGTCATATCTATATCCAGTACAGACATGGAGGCATGTCATCCTCTACATAAAATGAAACTAAGTGGCAAACCGGCCATAATAATTAGTTTTACAAACAGAAAACACAAAATGCACTCAGACAAGGGAAAAAGCTCAAGGGATCTGATGTTTCTGTGAATGAGCACCTGACAAAGAAAAATGCAGGCATTGCCAGAAGAGCACGCCTCCTAAGGAAGCAGAAGAAAATCCAGTCAACCTGGACATCAAACTGTCAGGTGTTCATAAAGAGGAGCTGGACCAGTACCAGTGACTCCAGAACAGTGGCTTTGTCTATCAGTGTGACTGACTTGAACCATTATGACTCTGGACTCTTGTGAAGAGCTTGACTGTTTAAACTTGACAATGGCTGGAAATGAAAGGGACAGAGATGACTGTGATGATTGGAACTTTAAAACATCTAAATTCACTGATCATCATATGAATGATTTTGAACAAGACATTGACCCTGGAAATAATTTTCTTAACAATATAAACAACAGCTGCCGTTATTACTCTGAAGATCAGTTTAACATGAACATGAAATCAGATCATGGGATGTCAATTATTCATTTTAATAGCAGAAGTTTATGTGCAAATTTTTAAAACATTAAAGAATTCCTGAGTCATCTAAACAAACCATTTAGCGTGATACATCTGAGACCTGGCTTAGCACTGAAAAGGGTGAAATGAGTTTTTTTTCCCACTCATCACCAAACCAAGCAGAACAACATCTCACTGTGCAACTCTAATAGACAACAGCATAAAGAGTGGGTCACTGCTAAATGACATCAGTGACCACTTGCCGGTTTTTGTAATGTTTGTTTGTGATAATGTTAAGTGTACGGATGTTAATCGGATTATATTCAGGAGAGT
>NW_007583352.1:0-1037 GCF_000690725.1 Stegastes partitus | reverse complement strand
GTGTGTTGGCTTTAATTTGACGTGTGCGGTGTGATCTGTGCAAGAAAAATAAGAAAACTTTTTTGTGTGTGTGCAAATGATTGAGGAAATATTGGCACGATTACAAGTTGTCCTATATGTTAGTAAGCAGTGAGTGAGATGGACTTTAGGTGTCTAAATATGTTCTGGAGTTTATGTTTTTTTGGACACTTTAAGTACTGAAACAAACATGTATGTTGAAGTTTTACAAAATGCCTCGACAAACAAAGCAGAAGTGAAGTCAATTATAATATTAATAATTAGAATATTGTGAAAAAGGTTCATATTTTACAATGAAAATTTCACATTTTCTAGACTCATGACATGTAAATATTTCACACATTTGTTGTTCTAAGTTTCATGATTAAGGCTCCAGCCCCCTGCAACCCTAGTGAGGATTAAGCGGTGTGTAGATAATGGATGGATGGATGGATAATTATGGCAAATGGTGAATGGTCTTCACTTATGGGCGACACGGTGGTGCAGGCGGTTAGCACTGTTGCCTCGCAGCAAGAAGGTCGCCGGTTCACGTCCCTGTGAGGACACCCGGGATCTTTCTGTGTGGAGTCTCCATGTTCTCCCCATTCAGCGCCAGTTCTGTCCAGGTTCTTCCTCCCACACAGTCCAAAAACATGTTGAGGTTAATTGGTGATTCTAAATTGTCTGTAGGTGTGAATGTGAGTGTGCTTGGTTGTCTGTCTCTAAGTGTAGCCCTGTGATAGACTGGTGACCTGTCCAGGTGAACCTGCCTTCATAGACTCCAGCCCCCCACGACCCTAGTGAGGATTAAGCGGTGTATAGATGATGGATGGATGGATAAGTTCCAGAAGTCTGACTGGTGATATGGGAATAAATGTTCCTTCATCTTTATATGTGTATTTTGTACAATAATTTATCCACATATTATTTGGATTTTTGTTCTTTTTTTATCTGGGGTGGCCGAGGCATCGCATCTGAAATTTTTATAAAAAGCCAACAAGATGTCCTCTTATATCCACCAATAACACTCCAGGGTGTTG
>NW_007583351.1:0-1037 GCF_000690725.1 Stegastes partitus | reverse complement strand
GTTGCTGACATTGTCTTGTCAGAATTTTTTGATTCAGTTTTGAAATCTTTGAGGGTTTTCTAACATGTACGTCTCGCCTTTGAATCCTCTCACAACATTTCAAAAGGACTTCAGTCTGGACTTTGACTTGACAGTTCCATAACCCTTCATTCCTTGTTTTTGAGCCATTTGCTGGTGTACTTATCATCATTATCCTGTTGAAAGGCCCACTGCAGGTTCAATTCCAGCTTTTGGACAGATGGCCTTATATTATGTTCAAGCACCCTTTGATAGGATGCAGAGTTCATAGTTAAACCAATGACTGCAAGCTGCCCAGACCCTGAACCAGCGAGACAATCCTAAAGCATAATAATAATAATAATTCATTTTATTTGTATATCGCTTTTCAAAAACTCAAGGACGCTTTACAGGATAAAAGAACAATAAAAGCAACAAATACAAAAGTAGACGACGCAGAAATAAAAGCAAGCAGATAAGAACAACACAAGATATTAAGATAAAGGTTTAAGTGAGAACAGCAGAGTGAAACAGGTGAGTTTTTAGTTTGGATTTGAAAATTACTGGGTCTGTGGTGTCACGGATATGTTGTGGTAGAGAGTTCCAGAGGATGGGGGCGGCGACAGAGAAGGCCCTATCCCCCCAGGTTTGATGCTTGGTCCTGGGAACGATCAGGAGGTTGGCATTAGCAGAGTGGAGGGTACATGAAGGGGTGTAGGGGTGGAGCATGTCTGGGGTAAGAGGGGGCCTGGTTATGGAGCGCTTTATGGGTGAGTAGAAGGATTTTAAATTTAAAGTGGTATGGGATGGGAAGCGGGCTGCAAGCGCAGTTGGTAGCACTGTTGCCTCGCAGCAAGAAGGTTGCCGGTTCGCGTCCCGGTGGGGGCACCGGAATCTTTCTGCATGGAGTTTGCATGTTCTCCCCGTGCAGCGTGGATTCTCTCTGGGTTCTCCGACTTCCTCCCACACAGTCCAAAAACATGTTGAGGTTAATTGGTGATTCTAAATTGTCCGTAGGTGTGAATGTGAGTGTGCTTGGT
>NW_007583350.1:0-1038 GCF_000690725.1 Stegastes partitus | reverse complement strand
GAAACAGCACGATGTCAGAGCAAGATGTTTTAACATCTCAAAGCTCAGTTTGACGACACGGAAATAATCTACACACGCTGTTCGTAAGAAAAAAATGGTGAGATCTGTGCAGTAGATTAATGTTCCGAACAAAAAAAGTTTTCTTTACAGATCGTCCCTGTTTTGATGAATTACAGATAATAACTCGTGAAAATACTGAAAAAAATAATTTAGATGTTGGCTGTAAGAAAACAGGACAAAACTGTAAATAACGTCCACTTCAAAAATCAAAAAAATCTGAAAAGCAGTCATTTGTTCTTTTAAACGTTTGACCATAAACCATAAATATTATTTAAATAGTACAACATTTGTATTTGCCATTATATTCGACGCTTTTGACAGTCTTTTTAAATTTTTCTTACAGTCGGTGTGTAAATTAATAGTTTATTTGTGTGATTTTCCAAGTTACTAGTTAGTATCAGTAGTTTAACCAAACTAGATGACTTCGTGACCAGGTCCTCTCTTGTGTTGTATCTGTTCTCAGATGTGCGTCGCTTTGGATAAAAGCTTCTGCTAAATGAAACTGTAGAATTGTAGAAAACCAAATGAGTAAAATCGGTAATTTTCAGTCCTAAATATACCTACTTCTTTTGAAAAACTGTGAAACAATATTTTTTGCCGATTTGAATACACAAAAAATTTGTAATTTTATGGTCAAACGTTGTAAACGAATCAATTACCTTTTACAAAAATAGAGATGTTTTTTTATGTGGATGTTCAGTTTTTGCCTGTTTTTAACAGTCAGAATGTAAATTAATGCTACTTTTTAATTCAACGACACGGAAAATATGTACAAGAAATATTTTGACTAATAGATATCTGCAACATAAAACCAGTCTAGCTCACACATTTTAAGACGGGCTGCAGTCGGCTGTGGCGCTTTGTTGGTCTTTATTGTATGTTTGTCTCACACCTTTAACTGGAACACAGTCTTCTTTTTATTTAAGCATTCTTAGTTGGATCTGTGAACTCTCATGCAGCTCTAAACCATGAAAAGCA
>NW_007583349.1:0-1038 GCF_000690725.1 Stegastes partitus | reverse complement strand
GGCTTTTTTCTGCTCCACAAATTGAATATTCAAGATGAAAGATTGCAATTTTCACACAGGAAATCCAAACGTTGCAAGAGCACTGGGAGCAGAAATTTAAATCGAATATACAGTTTTTGCACAAACTTTAAACCTCTTGTTTAAGTTTTGCCTCATAAATTAAACATATTATTAACAATATTAACAAAAACATGTCCCTAACATTACAGGACTAAAGTTCCAGAGAGCTTTCCAAACGTTGCAGGAGCACTGGGAGCAGAGCATCGCTGCGCCAGGTCGTACAGACTTGAGACTTCTTCATCACACCTTGTGGGTTTATCCCATAAATTAAACTTATTATCATCAATCTTAACAAAAACATGTCACTAGAATTAAGTTAGAAAACCTCCAGAGAGCATTCCTAATGCTGCAGGGGCACTGGGAGCAGAGCATCACTGCACCAGGAGGCTACATGGAATTTAAATCGAATACAGTTTTACCTCTTGATCAAGTTTTATCTCATAGATTCATTGTATTATTAACAATATTAACAAAACATGTCACGAACGTTGCAGAACTGAAGCTCCAGAGAGCATTCCTAATGCTGCAGGAGCACTGGGAGCAGAGCATCACTGCACCGGGTCATATAGACCTGGGATGTCTTCATCACACCTTGTGGGTTTTATCTCATAGGTTCATTGTATTATTAACAATACTAACAAAAACATGTCACCAACGTTGCAGAACTGAAGCTCCAGAGAGGATTCCACGTGTTGCAGGAGCACTGGGAGCAGAGCATCGCTGCACCGGGATCACAGCAAAACTCAAAGCAGGTACAGTTTTGGTTTTTTTCTCTTTGCATCGGTGCAGATTTGAAACTTCTTGATTGCACCTCATAGGTTTAATCTGAGAAATTCCACTTACTCTTCATAATATCTACAAAAACGTGTCTTTAACGTATGAAAACAACTGCCGAGGGGAAAACAGGTTTTTGTATTTGGGGAGAAAGAAAATAAAGAGACAGAAAACCAGAGCTGAGACGTGAAGAGAGGAAAATAG
>NW_007583348.1:0-1038 GCF_000690725.1 Stegastes partitus | reverse complement strand
GAAGCCTCATGGAGGGTCACATGACCAAACTGGAAAAAATCCGGCTCTGCTATTGGTTTGCCAAAAGTTTGATTCTCAAAATTGGAACAAATGAGACCATCTGATTCATAGATATATAAAATAAAGGCTAGATGTCTTAAGGCGGCGTTTCGAACGGGCTCACCCTTCGGCCATCTTGATACGGGGCAGCTCTCTGGCAGAACCTGTGGTACGTGAAGGAAGGTGAGTGATCTGCACAAACGTAAACACTCTTATCTCGCTGAAATCTTGATGGATTTACAAAAGGTTTGGTTTCTTACAAATGTTATTACCGTGGCTACAATTTAAATTACAAAAATACAAATAAACTACAAAATAATTAAAATACAAATTGTTGTGAGAGTGTGACATAATTATCCATCAGTGCAGTGTTATAACTACACATCTGACGTTTATAACAAACCAAACCGTTTTAAAATCGGTAGAAAATTGAGCAAGTTGTGGTAATTTAAAAAGTACACGCACCACTACAACACAATGTTATGGGTGAGCGTACCAAGATGGCCGCCATTGGTTGTGCCATTTCATTGGCCGGCAGCATGGACGAGACATCCGACCTTTATTATACATATCTATGATCTGATTGGCCGAATGTTCGTGGAAATCGGAACAACGCAGAAGAGATGCGGCCCGTGATAGCACCATGACGGGGAGGCGGGACATCAGGGTGGGTCCCGATTGGTCAGAAATTGGAGCAATGGGGAAGGGTGCCTTGCCTTTCCAGTTTAAACTGGCCAATCAGGACAAACCTTTTATCCCACCAACTCATTGAACCAATGAAAGAGCTGTTCTGGAGGCATGTCCTCTCCTGAAGCTCCAGGACAAGATGGCCACAGCAAGGAAGCAACTCACAACACAGGTGATGGTTTCTTTTAACCTTCATGTCTTTTTAACAGGCTGCTCATTTTAATCAGACAAGTAAAACTAAACTTTAATTCTATCTGTAGAAACTGGAGATGTAAAACTAAATAAACTAAACAGAAAAAACAAAATGGTTTG
>NW_007583347.1:0-1038 GCF_000690725.1 Stegastes partitus | reverse complement strand
AAATGCACTGCGTAAGGAGTTCACAGTCTGATGCAGAGGGTGGGAGGTGTTTCCTAGGATGGCAGACACTTTGGCCAGTGCCCTCCTCTCTCCCATCACCTCAATGGAGTCCAGGGGGCAGCCACAGACTGAGCTGGCTCTTCTTATCAGTCTGTTGAGTCTGCTCTTATCACGCTCAGTGCACCCCCCCTCCCCAGCACACTACTGCATAAGAGACCTGCATACTTGGCCATAACCAATGTTTACAAAGCGTGCACCAGTAGCTTTTGCACAAGTCTTTACAAATGTTTTTGTTCCTTTGTTTGTTTGAGGCAAAGTGGCAATAGTTTTTATTATATTTTGTATTGGAGAAATAGTTCAGACAGCAAATGTTAAATAAAAGTTAAATAATATTTCTGTGGTCGTCGTGAGCATTTATTTGACACATTTACATAATGATCGATAATCAATAGTAACGTAGCTATTCAACCCCGTTACTCTAATTTCAACCTGTTACCGTATCATTTAAATTACAAGGTACAAGGGTTTGACCTATTGACCTTTAAAGAGTTTAAGTAATTATATACATAATGTGTTACAGCAAGTATTTGAAAATAAATAAAGTGAAACATGCCAATATTGAAAAGTTGGGAAAGCTAGATTCCAAAAGTTACTTAATTTAATCTAAATCAAGTCATGTCTGAAATCAAATGGTTATTCGGTTATAATGTTACTGTATGTACCTAATGGTAAAGGAATTATATTTTCAATTATGATTTCAGGTACCTGAATGTTGGTAACAGGTAATGTTGGTAATATATCAAATAACAAATAAAACCTACAATAAAACTGATGCCTTTGATACCTGAGCTGAGCCAATCAAGCTTTTTATAGTTGATAATGTATTATTGATGGATACATAACAGAAAATTAATATAATTTTTTATTTGAAATACACTGTATAGATGTTAAAAACAATTGTTATGTGATTGTAGTTATAATTTAATTTACCAACTTTCCAACCAAACCTTTTCATTAGGAAGTTTTTACGTTTTCATG
>NW_007583346.1:0-1038 GCF_000690725.1 Stegastes partitus | reverse complement strand
CCTGTGATAGACTGGTTACCTGTCCAGGTGAACCTGCCTTCACCCTCGAAGTCAGCTGGGATAGACTCCAGCCCCCCATGACCCTGGTGAGGATTAAGGTGTAGAGATGATGGATGGATTTATATCAATGGAGAAAGATTTCTGTAGGAAACATATGAAGAGTTCATTTGCAAAAACAGATGACTCCATTATTATTTTCTTGTTTGTTGTTTGTTGTTTGCTTGAGATAACATCAATCAAACTGAAATCTGACTCAGTAGAAAAGACAGAAATAGAGATAACTTAAGTTTGACTGATGTTGTCTCAGGTAGACGACAGGAAAGTGGGTTTTGTGAAGATCTGTTTTTGCAAATGAACCCTTGATATCATTTTTAACTCATGGCGCCCAAATTGCCAGATTTCAATAGTAACTGGATATTTGGTTTTTCAATGTTTGAGGCAGCTTTAAAGAGCTCCCACGTCTCAGAGGTGACTGAAAATTAAAAGTTGTCCTTTAAATTGAGGTGAACCTGAGACTGTATCTGTTGAGACACCAGAGATACTGAAGTACATTTAAAACGTAGGAGCACAAAGAAAAACTGGAAAATTTCCTGGTACACTTGGTAGTACAGGTATCAGAGATTTGCATTTCCTTGGTGAAGAAAAACATTGAGATGATCTCCAGGATGCAAGTGAGCATGTTTCCTTTCCACCGACCACGAGGAGACTCCAGGAGCAGAACCTCGGAGGATTAGGCTAGGCCCAGAAACAGAAAGCTACAAGTCACAGGGTTGTACGGACTGATGAAAAAGAAACCCAGATGGAAACAAGGACTAGGAAGTGAGGGATCGGTATAGCAGCACACCTGTTAAACCTGCCGTTTTACTGCGGAGGCCACAAAGTCAAGGCATACTGGAGCGTTTAGCGTCTTAATTCAGCCAAATGCATCAAAATTCACTGGACAAGGGGAGACACTCGGCACTGTCTGCGGTTTGAAGGCGTCCGCTGGTCGTTTCCTGCAAAACATTCTCCATAAAATGTTAAATATGACGTTTATGT
>NW_007583345.1:0-1038 GCF_000690725.1 Stegastes partitus | reverse complement strand
TCTTTAATAAGTATTAAAGGTATTTCAAAGATATTTGTCTTCTTGTGTAAGCCAAAGTTGTGTGAGGATTTGTGCAGTCTCAAGGCCAAATGTTGTTCATCTGGCAGAAACCTGTCGCTCCAGACTGAAAACTTTAAAATTTTGCATGTTACAGTTTTTCTCAGTCTCTTTGTTACATTTCTCAGATCAGAATTGAAATTCTCAAAACTACTTGTTCGATCTTCACATCATTGTGTCCCTTGTGCACATCAAAAAAGCACTTTCTCATTTCTTTGAACACGTTCTAAATGCTTTGGTACAGCCATGCAAATGATTCTGTGCATTTCTCTGCTGTTTCCTACATTATCAATTGCTTATGTCATGTTGATCAAAATGTATTATAATGGGTCTCTGTTGAATAGTCTCACCCCTACAACATTTAGCAGCACAGCAGATGCCTGCAGAGGCTGGATAAAACAAAGATTCTTTCTTTTCCTGCATTGCAAGAGAAGATATGCTGTGGATGAGAATTTGTGGCCCAACAGACAGGAACGTCAGGCGGTATAGGAAGACTGCACTGTTATTCCTACAGCACTGCATGTACAGTCTTCCCTAAGGAGATTGTCCTATGTTCACATTTCTACTGTTTTTTATTCTTTGTGCTATTCAGTGCTGCCTTTTCCTGTCTGTGTCGCAGTGACATGGTCTGTCAACAAATTACAGTAAAATGTGAATCTTGTCCAGTCTCTTGCAATCAATGTCCCACATACACTAAGGTGTAACTCACAATTTGCAATGATTATCATCAAAACTTTAGCCATAGTTTACATCAGAACGTCCCTCCAGAGTGCGCTGTTATAGTGACATCATGACTAAGCAATTTGTCTGTTTTATCCAGACACAGTGACACAAGGACTTGTCATCCTGGTGGCACTGACATGTTCATGGACACAGATATTTACTCTTGAGAGATGAACTAAGGATTTTGAGCAAGTAACTGCCTTTTGCAGGTAATCCTTTTCGCTGTTTATACGAATTGCTTTGAGAAATGCACTTACT
>NW_007583344.1:0-1039 GCF_000690725.1 Stegastes partitus | reverse complement strand
CTTCTTGTGAGTGATTATGATTGACTGCAGCTGCTGACTCCTCTGAGCTGATTGAAATAGAGCCTATTTGATGCTCCTCTCAGACTCAGCCACAAACACGACAGTGGAAACGTCTGAGGAGCTCAGTTCAGATCTGAAAAAGCAAATCAAGCCAAAAAAAAAGTCACTTGGAGCCATTTCAAAGCAGATCCCCAAATCATCCATACAAACTACTGTGTGTCAGTATGAAGTTCATGGTATAGAACACAAACTACCACCTGCTGCTGAGAGACGATTGGTCAGGATGGTCAAGAGTCAACAATAACATCCAAAAAGCAGCTCTGCAATGAATCAGAAGCTGCTGGAACACAAGCGTCAAGTTTATTTTACACCTCCATTGGCTCAGAGGCTGCCATGTGAGAAGGAAGCTCTTCCTTTAGAACCGACACCTTAAAGCTCGACTGAAGTTTGCTGCTGATGGACAAAGAAAAGGCCTTCTGGAGGAAAGTTCTGTGGTCAGATGGAACCAAAATGGAGCTATTTGGCCACAATGAGCAGAAAGCTATTTGAAGGAGCGAAGAACAACAAACCTACAGTCAAGCATGGAGGTGGCAGCATCATGCTCTGGGGCTGTTCTGGTACCAGTAGAACTGGTGCTTTAACAAAGTAAATGGAATAAAGAAGAAGGAGGATCACATCCACATTCTTCAGGAAAACCTAAAATCATCAGGTTGATCTTGGATGTAGTCGGAGGTTCCAACAAGACAATAACCCCAAACACACATTAAAAAAAGAAAAATCAGGCTAGAGTTCAGGTTTTACATCAGTTTGTCTCCCCACAGTCCTGACTTAGACCTCATCAAGAAGCTGAGGACCAGGATGAAGAAACAAATCCACGTCAGAAAGCCAACACATTTAGTTGAACTGCACCAATTCTGTCAAGAGGAGTCAAAAATACAACCAGCAGCTTGTGGACGGCGACCAAAAGAACCGAACTGAGGCGAGTGTGGAGAACGAACATCTAACCAAAGATAAGCACTGATGAATGTGAATGTTTCAT
>NW_007583343.1:0-1039 GCF_000690725.1 Stegastes partitus | reverse complement strand
AACCTTTAAACCCCACCCTCTTCTCCTCCCTGCTGCTGTTTGTCAGCAGCATCCTCGTCCTCCATCATCCCTCCACGATCCCTCCACCATACCTCTGTCATCCCTCCATCATCCCTCCATCATCCCTCCGTCATCCCTCCGTTATCCCTCCATCATCCCTCCGTTATCCCTCCATCATCCCTCCACCATCCCTCTGTCATCCCTCCATCATCCCTCCATCATCCCTCCATCCTCCCTCCGTCATCCCTCCATCATCCCTCCGTCATCCCTCCGTCATCCCTCCATCATCCCTCCATCATCCCTCCATCCTCCCTCCGTCATGCCTCCATCATCCCTCCGTCATCCCTCCGTCATCCCTCCATCATCCCTCCATCATCCCTCCATCCTCCCTCCGTCATCCCTCCATCATCCCTCTGTCATCTCTCCATCATCCCTCCGTCATCCCTCCATCATCCCTCCGTCATCCCTCCACCATCCCTCCATCATCCCTCCGTTGTCCCTCCATCATCCCTCTGTCATTTCTCCATCATCCCTCCGTCATCTCTCCATCATCCCTCCATCATCCCTCCGTCATCTCTCCATCATCCCTCCATCATCCCTCCGTTGTCCCTCCATCATCCCTCTGTCATTTCTCCATCATCCCTCCGTCATCTCTCCATCATCCCTCCGTCATCCCTCCACCATCCCTCCATCATCCCTCTGTCATCTCTCCATCATCCCTCCGTCATCCCTCCATCATCCCTCCATCCTCCCTCTGTTATCCCGCCATCCTCCCTCTCATCCCTTCATCATCCCTCTGTCATCCCTCCGTCATCCCTCCATCCTCCCTCCATCCTCCCTCCATCATCCCTCCATCCTCCCTCTGTCATCCCTCCATCATCCCTCCATCTTCCCTCCGTCATCCCTCCATCATCCCTCCATTATCTCTCCGTCCTCCCTCCATCATCCCTCCATCATCCCTCCGTCATCCCTCCGTCCGCCCAGACGTCACCGTTTTCACTCATCGATTAACTCATCCGTCCATTTGCATCGTATTTCT
>NW_007583342.1:0-1039 GCF_000690725.1 Stegastes partitus | reverse complement strand
GTGGACGTCACCGCTGTGATCAGTTCCTGCAACCTGTCAGAGGCTCGATTCCTCCTGGACCATTTCATGACGATGGCCATCAATAAGGTACCAGTTCATTCTCTTTTAATGATGCTTGTGATTCATGATGAATTCCAAACTAACATTCCTTATTATTTAAGATGAGATGAGTCTTTATTAATCCCACAGAGGGGAAATCTGCAGTGTTACAGCAGAAAAGATGGTGCAAAAATAGAAATAAACTAAAATATACACAAGTACTACTTCTAAAAATAATATTATTGCATATTAGGGATTAACGCGTTAATTCTGATTAATTAATTACAGCAAAAATAACGCGTTAAAAAATTTGTCGCTATCAAGGACTGCTAGCACTAACGGCTCCGGCGGTTTCTGTGCTCGCTGCTTTGCATTCAGGTGGTACCGTCAGCTTGATGTGCAAATTCTTTTTTGCACAAGCTGCACAAAACCACGCTCATGTCAAGGTTTCCATCAGGCAGTTTTTCAAAATGACACTTGGCCTCCATCAGTCCAAGCAATGCACTCTCATCAGATTCCTCCATGTTTGTTGTTGTTAGCGTAGCATCTTGTGCATCGTGTGATCAATGGACCATGAAAATGGACGCTGACAAACGTTCTATGTTGCCTGGATGCCAACTGCGATTAAATGCATTAACGCTTTATTACTTAAATGCTTTAAAGTATATTAGGGGTGGGACTTTAACACGTTATTTTCGCGTTTACTAGCTCGTTAAAGTCCCCCCCCATTGCATATATGAGAGCTATTACATGAATTTTCGATGAATAAACATACATAGAGCCTTGCATAAATTCTAGTATATGTAGAAAAATAGATATTGCACAGGGTTTTAAAGTACAAAATATTCATAAATCACAGAATGTGTTGATATTCGAGCATCTAGAAGCTAAATCTGGCATATTTACACAAAGTCATTGTACTGAATGTGCTCATTAATATGCACTGTCCTCTTCTGAATAAATGAAATTAAATCTAAAGGGATATATGTTTTTCATTGTG
>NW_007583341.1:0-1039 GCF_000690725.1 Stegastes partitus | reverse complement strand
ATTTCATCTGCAGTCCGGCATTAAAGCATACACACAATAACAGGAGTTTTTCTAAGAAACAGGTGTGTGAGGGAGCGAAGTGACCGAGGGGGACGGACGGTGCGAAGCCTTTGAAAAACTGACGCTTAAATGGGACATTCTGAGGCTGAGAGAAACTTTAGCTCATGAAACTTCACAAATCAAGACATTATCAACTGTTGAGCAACTGTTGTTTGGTTAGAACTGTAATACGACTGTACTCTAAACAAAAACATGACAAATACTAGTACTGGCAAAACTTCTACTGACTAGTACTTGGAATGTTCTTACATGCTCGTACTGCACCATGATACGCATACATGCACTTTAACCAGGGAACAAGACCCTATCATGTACATTAACCTGAGTATAACACAATGTCATGGACCTTATCATACATGTGGGCGAAAGGTCATTCAGTCTGGAGAAATCTTGTGTGTAGGTCAGCTGACCTTGCATGCAACCTCTATGAAATCTCACGAGAGCATCTAACATCAAAACAATATGGCGCCCCGGCATGGAAAACACCACTATTGATTGTTTATTGCACCGTCTAACGGTGTATCTACCGCAATCGGACTATGCTGGAGTCATTATAACGTTTTTGATGATCAGATACGTTGTCTTGTGATGGTGCTGGGATAGTTTCACGGCCGAGAAGATGGTTTTCTTGAAGATTACATGTTGTGCGGCAGCATGTAAGACCATGGCCGGGAGTATGAAGACGCAGCGCCTCTGTAACATTATTTAGACAAAACTCTGCAATAACATACAAACACACACAGACCGAGCAGTAGAGCATTAAAAAAAAAAAAGTCATATATTACATACACACACAAGGCTTCTGTCCTGACTGCGTATAGATTCACAGCGAAACTCACTTTCAGTAAAAGTGAAAGCAAAATAGTTGCAATTGTAAACCTGTTCAGTTGTTTAATACAGTATTTTGTTTTGTTGGTAACACATGAGCCTCACATGTAGATATCCACAGATTATCTACTGGCAATGATGAGAATCTTCT
>NW_007583340.1:0-1040 GCF_000690725.1 Stegastes partitus | reverse complement strand
TGAACCTCCTGATCCAAACTGAGATGAGAGTCAAAAGCCTCCTTATGTAGCCTCCCAGCCCGGCTGATCACCAGCAGCTGAGCTCGACCTCACAGCTGCAGCAGATCTACCTGATGAGCAGGTGAGCCGCCACCTGAGAGGCAAAACAAGTTTGACAAAGCCAGGTTTTCTTTGTGTAAGTCGGCTCGACAAAAACTAAAGCCCCAGTCAGAGATTACAGGTTTCACGAAGGTGGTTTTCAACTTTCTTTGTCAACTCAGATTTTCTGCTTCAGACTCTGTTCACATAAAAGGAGGCGTTTAACACATCGTGTGACTCTTCTTCTGCTTAAATGAATTGATGGTGTGCAGCTGCTTCAGTTGACACGTTGTTTTAATGGAGAACAATGAGGAACATTATATGATGAAGGTAAAAAGTGCTGCTACTGCAAATGATGAAGACAGGAATGCTGGTAGAAAACTGTTAAACGTGTTCATATATAATATTTTACAGCTGCATATTAAAGCTGTTAAACTTTAAACATGATCATGTGATGAATGAATGAATACCAGCAGAACAATCAGTGTTCTAATCTGTGTTCTATCAGCTAATATCACATAAAAACTGTGATTTCTGCATCGCTGACTAAATACACGTCTGGTTCCCGTGGCATACTGGAACCACACGGCTTCATTCAGTGATTTTCGTAACAAACATCTCAGCATGTTTGCAGATAAAACACATTCCCTCTGCTCAGTATTTAGATCGTTCATGAATAGTAGTCAGGAAACAATTTGGTTGAAGGGAGATGCTTTTTCCAGCTGATTTAAATCTGAAACTCTAAACATAACCTGTTAGCTCCACAGCATCAGCTCCCATGGAGATCAAGCTCCACAGCATCAGTTCCCATGGAGATCTAGCTCCACAGCATCGGTTACCATGGAGATCTCGCTCTACAGCATCAGTTCCCATGGAGATCTAGCTCTATAGCATCAGTTACCATGGAGATCTAGCTCTATAGCATCAGTTACCATGGAGATCTAGCTCCACAGCATCAGTTA
>NW_007583339.1:0-1040 GCF_000690725.1 Stegastes partitus | reverse complement strand
CTTACATTCCTCCCAGATGTTGTCTTAATATCACAAGACGTGTTCTATTATCTGTGTCTCACTTTTCCTTAACTCCAAGCACTTTCTGGGTTTTTTTTGCACCTGTAACACATTTTTCCTCACTGTGGTCGAGTTTTTCACTGCAATATGAAGTCTTGCACCAAAGTTAGAGTGCCGAAAAAGTATAATTTCTTCAATTATTTATTTTACAAAACAAATACCGTAATGTCCGGACTATAAGCTGCTGCTTTTTGAACACTGTGGTTTAAACAACGATGCGGCTAATTTATGGATTTTTACCAATTTGCCTTGAGACCAAAGTGACGTTGAGAGCGATAATGACAGAGAGACCGAGGAAGTGACGAAGTGATTCTGAGGCTGAGGAAGACGACTTTAGTGGTTTTAGTGCAGGAGGAAGATGAAGACAGCGATCAGTGACTTTTCCTTGTAGGCTGCTGTATGTTTTTATTTTCTTAACCAGCCGTGTTACAGGAACTGTTCAGAAAAAAGCATTTGTGTATGTTACCAGTACATATTTAATTAAAAGTTAAATATCTCATGTTACATCTGCAGCTTATAGACCAGTGCAGCCTGTATATGTACACAACTGGTTTTCTTTTTAAAGTGAGTGGGTGTGGCTTATATTCAGGTGCCTCAATAGTCTGAAATTTACGGTAACACTTTTACGAGTGCCGACAGCTGTTACCAACACTGAAAATAAAAACAGTGGTTCTACATTAAAAATGATTTTGTTTCCATGCTGTCCGCTCTGTGTTTACACAGCCTGCAGTTCAGCCGAAAAGCTCCAGATTTTTTTTTTTGTCACGATTGTTGCTCACAGCGGAATCACAAACAGCTTGTCAGTTGTGCAAATGGGTGTGGAATTTTTTGTTTTTTGCAGAATCTGGTGAATGCAGGGGCTGCAAGGTGGCTCAGTGTTTAACAAGAAGGTCGCCGGTTGGTGTCCCGGTGAGGACACCCGGGATCTTCCTGCGTGGAGTCTCCATGTTCTCCCCGTGCAGCGTGGGTTCTCTCCGGGT
>NW_007583338.1:0-1040 GCF_000690725.1 Stegastes partitus | reverse complement strand
TTGTCTGATGCTTCCAGAACATCTGGAACATGTTTTGGAATATTATTTGGAATGTTGGTTTGAGAACGTTCTTCCTCTGTTATAGAAGAACGTGTTGTTCAGTGGCGTCTTTTAAAGAACGTTCCGTCATCTGAGGCCTCGAGAACATCTCGGAAATGTTTCCAAATGTTGGTTTGAGAACGTTCTTCCCTTGTTATTGTGGAACCTTATGTGAATGTTTTATAGAAGAATGTTCTACGATGTTTTCCGTTCTGTCATCTGAGGCCTCGAGAACATCTGGAACATTTGTGGAAAGTTGCTCTAAGAACGTTCCTCCTTTGTTGCAGAAGAACGTGTTGTTCAGTGGCATCTTTTAAAGAACGTTCCGTCATCTGACGCTTCGAGAACATCTCGGAAATGTGTCCAAATGTTGGTTTGAGAACGTTCTTCCCTTGTTATTGTGGAACCTTACGTGAATGTTTTATAGAAGAACGTTCTACGATGTTTTCCGTTAACAAAATGGCAAAATGTTCTACTTTTAATGTATCGGACAAAACAGCACGTATAAAAAACGTTCTGTCATCTGAGGCCTTGAGAACGTCTGGAACATTTGTGGAAAGTTGGTCTATGAACGTTCCTCCTTCGTTACAGAAGAACGTGTTGCTCAGTGGCATCTTTTAAGGAATGTTCTGTCAGCTGAGGCCTCGAGAACATCTCAGAAATGTTTCCAAATGTTGGTCTGAGAACGTTCCTCCTTTGTTACAGGAGAACGTGTTGTTCAGTGGCATCTTTTAAGGAATGTTCTGTCATCGGACGCCTTGAGAACATCTTGGAAATGTTGGTTTGAGAACGTTCTCCCTTCGTTATCGTGGTGAGAATGTTTTGAAGATGTTCTGCGATGGTTTTCTAAAAGTATAAATTGAGTTTTGAGGGAAACGTACTTTCTGTTGGATCGTTGCGACGTAAAACAAACATACGTCGAACGTTTGTGATGTGATTTGAGTTTAGCTTGTCGAACCCTGGACCTGTGTGTGTGTGTGTGTGTGTGTGTGTGTGTGTGT
>NW_007583337.1:0-1041 GCF_000690725.1 Stegastes partitus | reverse complement strand
CTACTGTTAAGGCACAATGTCAGGGTTTACTGAGAAGGATCATCACTTCTTATTCTGGTGAGTATTTTGTTTTTAACCCTTTAAACTCAAAACAGTTTCTGGGTTGTTTTTTTTGTCTCCTGTCATATTTTTCACAACCATGACTACAAGAAGAGGGAACTCAAACATGTGTTCTGTATGACACAGTTAGAATCATAGATATAATAAAGGCTCGATGTCTTAAGGCGGAGTCTCTGACGTCATCACCGGCGGCCATCTTGCCACGGGGCAGCTCTCTGAAAGAAGCGATCTGCACAAACGTAAATACTCTGATCTCGCTGTGGTTTCTTAAAAACGTCATTAACGTGGCTACGATTCAAATTATGATGATATATAATAATATAATATATTTGTAATAATGATCTCAAACATAATTATCCATCAGTGCAGAGTTATAACTACACCTCTGACGTTTACAACAAACCAAACTGTTTGAAAATGGGTAGAAAATTGAGCAAGTTGTGGTTATTTAGAAAGTACGTGCACCACGACAACACAGTTTTATGGGTGAGCGAGCCAAGATGGCCACCGGTGTGGCCGTGCGATTCCATTGGCTGGCAGTGCGGACGAGACATCTGGCCTTTATTACACATGTCTATGGTTAGAATGGCATGAATAGAATAGAATAGAATAGAATAGAATAGAATAGAATAGAATAGAATTATTGTATTCGTCCCAAAGGGGAAATTAGGTTGTTACAGCACAAAGATAAAGTCACCACCACCACAAATACTCATAAACAAGTAAAACTAAACAATAAGAAAATATAAAATGCAAAATGTACAATAAGTACAATATGTCCAAGTAGAAAAGTCCTGTGTGTGCGTTGTGCAAATAAATAATAATCCTTAAAAAAATCCTTAACAAAGAAAGAAAAATAAAGTGTCTACATGTTATAAATACTGTAAACTAGGCGTGTCGGAAAAAGTGATTTTAATGAAGTTTAAAAAAAAGAAAGTGCCTACAGATGTTAACAATCTTTTGGAAAGTGATAACTGTACC
>NW_007583336.1:0-1041 GCF_000690725.1 Stegastes partitus | reverse complement strand
AATAAATAAATAAATCTGTTTTCCTTGACACAACTGTGAAGCTGTTACTGACTCAGCTGTGAGCAACAGTCATGTGAGAAAAATTCTGGATTTTTAAAAATAATTTTTTAGCTAAACTAGGTTTGGGTCATGACCGACAGAACAGGATCGCGGATACACGCAGCTGAAATGAGCTTCCGAGACAGGGTGGCTGGGCTCAGCCTTAGAGATCGGGTGAGGAGCTCGGAGTAGAGCCGCTGCTCCTTCGCGTCGAAAGGAGCCAGTTGAGGTGGTATGGACATCTGATTCGGATGCCTCTGGAGAGGCTTCCTCTGGAGGTCTTCCGAACACGTCCACCTGGAAGGAGACCCGTGGGGCAGACCCAGAACCCACTGGAGAGGTTGTATCTCTCGGCTGGCCTGGGAACGCCTCGAGATCCCCCAGGAAGAACTGGGAAGCATCGCCGGGGGGGAGGGAAGTCTGGATAACCTGTTTCGCCTACTGCCCTCGCGACCCGACCCCGGATAAGCGGAAGAAAATGGATGGATGGATGGATGGATGGATGGATGGATGGACGGACGGACGGATGGAGGATGGATGGATGGATGGTTCGATGGATGGTTGGATGGATGGATGGATGGATGGATGGTTGGACGGATGGATGGATGGATGGATGGATGGATGGATGGATGGACGGACGGACGGACGGACGGACGGACGGACGGACGGACGGAGGGACGGACGGACGGACGGACGGAGGGATGGATGGACGGATGGATTGACGGATAGACGGATGGATTGATGGATGGATGGATGGATGGATGGATGGATGGATGGATGGATGGACGGACGGACGGACGGAGGGACGGATGGACTGATGGACGGATGGACGGACGGACGGACGGAGGGACGGATGGACAGATGGATTGACGAATGGACGGATGGACGGATGGATTGATGGATGGATGGATGGATGGATGGATGGATGGATGGATGGACGGATGGATTGATGGATGGATGGATTGATGGATGGATGGATGGATGGATGGATGGATGGATGGA
>NW_007583335.1:0-1041 GCF_000690725.1 Stegastes partitus | reverse complement strand
CTTGGTTGTCTGTCTCTAAGTGTAGCCCTGTGATAGACTGGTGACCTGTCCAGGGTGTCTCCTGCCTTCACCCTAAGTCAGTTGGGATAGACTCCAGCCCCCCATGACCCTAGTGAGGATTAAGCGGTGTATAGATAATGGATGGATGGATGGTCAAATCCAAAGGCGACCAGGTCTTTTCTGTGAGGGCATCTGGGCTTTGGAGCAACCTACCTGAGGAAATAAGGCTCGCAGATTCAATATCTTCTTTTAAATCACTTCTTAAAACAAACTTTCATAGACTCGCTTTTGAGTGATGTTCTCTTTTATTTCTCTTCTAGATTTTCGCCCGTTTCTTTTCCCTTTTTATATTGGTACTGCCTGCTGTCCTTCTCTCTTTTCTCTTTCTTTATCTACTTTTATCTTCAGCTTTTATCTTAATTCCCCTCTGTGATGTCTTCTTTTTAATCAGTTTTTACTAGTTGTATTATAATACACTTTCCAATAGTGACCCAGCCTGGTCTTTTTCATGTTTATTGTGTATATTAAGACCCTGGACACTCTGGAGAGATTATGTCTCCTGACTGGCCTGGGGACGTCTAGGGGTCCCCCTGGAAGAGCTGGAGGAGGTGTGTGCGGATCGGGAAGTCTGGGCGGCTTTGGTAAGGCTGCTGTCTCCGTGACCCGACTCTGGATAAAGCAGAAGAAGATGGATGGATGGATTTTTATATTTTGAGTGTTTGCCTGCACTTCTTATCCATGTTGTTTTCCTGTGTTGCCTTGTCTCACTGTGTGTTGTATTTCTTTATTAAGTAAAAGCACTTTGTAAAGGTGCGATGCAAATAACGTTTAAGAAAAGCCTCTATTAAGTGTCAAACTGGGTTGAGATCTGGTGTTTTGAAGTTCATGGCTCACATTATTTTCATCAAACAATTCAACGTCCTGTGAAGAGACCACGCCCTCCAAGACAGAAATGTTCCATCACAGGATAAAGTTCATCTCCAGGACAACTTTGTGTTGATATACAGTTAACCTTCCCTCTACGGCGATCAGTGGACCCAA
>NW_007583334.1:0-1042 GCF_000690725.1 Stegastes partitus | reverse complement strand
CATAAAATAAATGATTGTATCAGTATTTATGCCTTCAAGTCAGTATTTAGTAGCACCTCTGGCCACACTTACAGTGACTGAGCCTGTATTGGTCTTTGCCATTTTACCCCGTTCTTCTTTACAAAACTGCACAGGGATCATGAAGGAACAGCTTTTTTCAAGTCCGGTACAAGTTCTCACTTCGATTAAAGTCAGGGCTCTGACTCAGCCACTCCAGAACATTCACCTTGTTGTTGTTAACCCTTTCAACACTAAGTAAATGTGTATTCCTTATACACTTCAACACTAAGTATCTTTGGCTTAAAACACCCCTTCACCACTGAGCAACTTTGCTTGAAATTCATGATCAGACATGGTTTTGATGAATCACTTATAAATTCTTAAGTCGACTTCACATCATGACATATCTGGTATCAATCAAAAGTAGACAAGTTGACGGTTAAATATATACGGAAGTTTACTCTTGTCATCTACACACAGGTGAAATACAGGTGTGAAAAATAAAAGGTAAAGGTAAACGTCATGATTACCAGGGATATATGCAATTCATTATCAGTTCTAGTATACTGAGACATCAGCCAAAGTCTTGTGATTAGTTAATTAATTTGATCACTTATAAACATGTCGGAAACAAGGTAGCGAAAATCCCGTTTTCTGGTGATTTTTGGGGTCAAACGATGTCATTTTACTTCATTTGCATAATTTGTTTCATGACTGAATCACTTGTTCACATACAGGGATTCTCACTGACAGCCAATCAGAATGAATATGACAGAAAGTCGCCATATACCGGAGCCCGCTATACCGGGCTGCAGTGTTGAATGGGAGTCGTAATGCCAGCCCGGTATAGCAGGCTATACTGTCGAAAGGGTTAAACCATTTCTGTTTGCTTTGGGTCATTGTCCTGCCCAGTTCTCTTGCAGACTGCATCAAGTTGTCCTCCAGGCTGTATTCAGCCACCACCATGCTTCACATCATGATGCTGCCACCACCATGCTTCTCATCATGATGCTGCCACCACCATGCTTCTCATCATGATGCT
>NW_007583333.1:0-1042 GCF_000690725.1 Stegastes partitus | reverse complement strand
AGTCCTTTGACTTATCCACACCAGCCAAGATGAGGACCCTCAAACATGCATGTAAATGCATTTTATCCAGCTCCCTCCACTTCTCCCCTAAAACACGCCTTCCCTCTAGATTTTTCATTTCAAGAATGATTTTCTGGACTGAGTTGGGCATGACCAGCTCAAACGCTGACTTGATATCTCTCACTCGAGTCACTGCCATCCTAGTGGGCCCTGGCACTGTCTTCATTATGTTTTCAGCAGACAGTTTTGCCTGACGTACAGTTGGCGATGAAGACCACTGTATTTGACCACTTTTTGATGTATATGTCTGGCTTGGAGGGATATGAATATCAGTTTCCTTATTCAGCTCATAATCTGAATCATCAGACTCAGAATTGACCTCTATGTGGTCTTCACCTTCAGACACATCCTCCTCTATTTCACTGTCATTATCAAAGATGAGTTCCAGAGCTTCCAGGGCTGTCAGCTGTGTACTTCTGCTGCTCATTTTGTAAAGCTCTGGTGAGAGAGTTTATCATGTAGCTGCAGAGTGTGATGTTGGTTGGACTCCCTTGCAGAGCATCTTTATATGTTTTGCCCCTCCCCTGCTGAGTGTCCACTCAACGTGGGTGGAGTTTGTCCACGGGAACAGAAAAGGTTCCCTTCAAAAGTCATAACACCTGCATTCTCGCACTTTACAGATGAGGTCAAGAAGTTACTGTGTTTCTGTGTGTGTGTGATTAGCATGAAATGTGTGTCACAGTTGCAGAGAAACAAATTGTTTTTTACACTTCTGATCCTTTTCATCCTCCACTTTGGCTGCCGAATATCATCTATATAAAACAAATATAGCCCACCACCTCCACGCGCCCGTCGCCAAACTCCCTCTGCACCTCCCCTCAGGCTCTGCATTGTGATTTTGTTGTTTAGTGTGGCGGTGGAGTACCGTGCTTGCAGGGAGAAAGAAGGCACCAAAAGCGGGATTCAGGATTGTGGTCAACCTGGACCGCAGTTTTATTCCTCAAAACAAACATTCAAACATTCAGGGCAATCCCTGCTGCGA
>NW_007583332.1:0-1042 GCF_000690725.1 Stegastes partitus | reverse complement strand
ATGGGAGGTTGTTGGGGTGGATGTTGGGTGTACAAAGCATGTGACTTTTACTCTGGTGACCAGTGGCGGCTGGTGAAAATTTTTGGTGGGGAGACGCAGTCTATTATTATTATAGAATATTACAACTATTTACAGGAATGCAAATGTTCTACTTTTGGAGGATATTTTAATCATAATCTAATTTAACATTATTCAATTCAGCCATCCATCCATTATCTATACACCTCTTAATAGGGTCACGGGGGAGCTGGAGTCTATCCCAACTGACTTAGGGTGAAGGCAGGGGACACCCTGGACAGGTCACCAGTCTATCAAAGGGCTACACTTAGAGACAGACAACCAAGCACACTCACATTCACACCTACGGACAATTTAGAATCACCAGTAAACCTCAACATGTTTTTGGACCTTGTGGGAGGAAGCCAGAAACCTGGAGAGAACCCACGCTGCACGAGGAGAACATGCAAACTCCACGCAGAAAGATCCTGGGTGTCCTCACCGGCACGCGAACCAGCAACCTTCTTGCTGCAAGACAACGATGCTAACCACCGCTCCACTTTGCAGCCCCATTATTCAATTCAGTTCAATTAAATTATTTGTATTGGGCAGTTTCCAACATATGTCATCACATAGCACTTATGAAGACTTACCAGAACTAAATTTCAAAACCACTGATCAAACTTTCATCAATATTTGCAGGATCTGTACAAACTCAAAACACACAACATAAATAATGAAAACACTATTCAGGGCTCCAGATTAACTTTTTTACTGGTAGCACCAGTATGACCCACTTTCTCATTTTGTTCCACCTCCCACCTGGTCAAAGGCAAAACATATTACTTGTTGAACATTTTCTTATGTTACGCTACGATTTACTGACGCTCCCTAAATGCCCTGCATAGCAGGTTTTGGTAGATGCTGTTTGATGACTATGGTATGCCCAGACAGATATGCGACCAAAAATGACTTTAAAAATAATAAACTAGGGCGTTCTTACGTCAGATTTGTCCGAGATGAAACCAAGTTACATGTATTCTAC
>NW_007583331.1:0-1042 GCF_000690725.1 Stegastes partitus | reverse complement strand
CTATGAATATTTTTGGTTTTAAATACAAAGTATATTTTGTTGCCATGGTGATGGCAGCGTGCATAGACGCAGCGGCCACTTCAGGAGACAATGAAAGTGAACGTCTTGAGTGTCTTGCTTATCCCAGATGTTCATTCCCCAAAACTTGCAGCCGGGAGACTTGCTGGGCGTCAGGACAGGACCGTCCTCCTACTCTCCAATGTCCACTCCCTCCACAACAAGCTGGACGAGCTACGCTTGATGAGAGAAACCCACAGAGAGTGGAGGGACTGCTGAGTGTTTGCTTTAACAGAAACGTGGCTCCATGACAACATCCCAGACGAACATACACCTGGAGAAGACGACATTATTCCAGACGGACAGACAGGCAGCTAGCTCTGAGCAGCATCTGCTGCTTCACCATCGTCACACCATCGTGTGTGTCTTTGTGTCCCTGAAGACCTACCAGGACCTGAAGAGGTTCACCATGTTCAACGAATGGCGGCACGCATGGACGCAAGAGTTCCTTCAGGAGACAGCGATAGTGAATGTTTCTTATCCCAGACGTGCATTCCGCAAAACTTGTTAAAGCACACCTTGGCTGTGTCCAAAATCATCCACTCACTCCCTACTCACTCTATAGTGAACTATGTAGGGAGCACCTCTGCAAAGTAACATTTTGGACAATACTCAAGCTATTATTTACGGAGCAGTGATTTGTGCCGTAGCAGCGTAGCACAAATGCATCCTATTTATAGTTTATTAAAAAGCGAAGAAACGCGTAAAATCAAATTTAACAAAACATAAGCAGGAAATTACTTCCATTTTAATGACAGGTTTTTGTGCCCTCGTTCATCTCGTTTGTCTTTCCTTTCATGCAATCCATGATGGTCCATAGTGCTGGTTAGTGACCACTGACTGTACACTACTTTTCACAGGGCATTGTGGGATATTTTGAGTACACTATATATAAGGTGTAACATTTGTAACTTGACATTCAGACAGCACTACAAAATGGCGAACACCCCATGTAGTGCACTATACAGGGTATGGGGGGGATTTC
>NW_007583330.1:0-1043 GCF_000690725.1 Stegastes partitus | reverse complement strand
TTCAGCGTTGGGCTGAAGCTAACGGGAAGCGACCCCGGAGGTATGAACGGCACGAGAACGGCCGTTTACGCAACCTGTAGGAGGCTTTACACTTTAACGGCATTTTAACGTTGAATCACGGTCGATTTAATTTTGCTTTTTAGGACAAAAAATCCCTAAACAAAGACTTTTTCATGTCAAAGTGAAAACAGGTGTCTACAGGGTAACATCAATTATTTAAAAATATGAAATTAACTCCCTTTAAAAGTGCTCACACCCCTGTTTTGATGAATCCCGGTCAATTTATTTTGGCTTTTTTTCACAAAAAAATCCCCCCAAAAAGACTCTTTAAGGTCAAAGTGAAAACAGATTTCTAAAAAGTACCATCAAATAATAAAAAATATAAAATGAACTCACTTTAGAAGTGTTTATCACCCTTATTTGATAAATTGTGGTTTAGTTTGACTTTTTAAGACAAAATAAATCCCCAAACAAAGACTCTTTAATGTCAAAGTGAAAACAGATTTCTAAAAAATAGCGTCAATTAATAAAAAATACAAAATGCCTCCTTTTAAAAGTGTTCAAGCAACTGGGTAGTTTTCCACTTTTTTTTCATGAATCCTGGTAAACTAAATTTGGCTTTTTAAGACAAAAAAAAATCCCCAAAAAAGACTCTTTAATGTCAAAGTGAAATCAGATTTTTACAGAATTAATTCACTAAAAATATAAAATGCATCCCCTAGAAGTCACATTATTAGCAAAATGCAAATTTGATAGAAAATGGCTTAAGTTTCATAAATAAACTAAATAATCTCAATAATCTTGAGATGTTGCTCAGAACAACTAAACTACATGACAAATACCGTGACTAGTAGAAAAACAATCAGATTTAAGCACAATAAACGACTGAAAATACAACCAGTATGCTAAAATGTATGTTATTTTACATTTCTGATGAGAATACTTCAGTATAAAAGTGTATTTTGGATCATTTCGGGTGTTTAAAGTGACACCATGAAGCTAATACCGTTTTGTAATGGTTGATTATTTTCCTAATTAAGTAA
>NW_007583329.1:0-1043 GCF_000690725.1 Stegastes partitus | reverse complement strand
CAAACCCAGGAGAAGAAGGTTTACAGTTTAACCCTCTGAACTCCAAGCAGCTTCTACAACATCCAAGTGTCTACAGGTGTTACTAATACTGGAAGTATATGTTGGCTTTACATACTATAGGTATTTTACTACTTGCATTTTTAATTTCCTTCCATTGTTGTCGACATAATTGGTCTGTTCAAACAAAAAGTCTGATTTTTTGTCAAGTGACTGTTGGTCACAGCGGTGTCTGGTTTCCTCCAAACATGACGCCTGGCATTCAGGCCGAAAAGTTCAATCTTTGTCTCATCAGACCAGAGAATTTAGTTTCTCATGGTCTGAGAGTCCTTCAGGTGTATTTTGGCAGACTTTAGGTGGGCTGCCATGTGCCTTTTACTCAGGAGGGACCTCCGTCTGGCTGCTCTACCATAGAGGCCTGATTGATGGATTGCTGCAGAGATGGTTGTCCTTCTGGAAGGTTCTCCTTTCTCCACAGAGGAACGCTGGAGCTCTGACAGAGTAACCATCGGGTTCTTGGTTACCTCTCTGACTAAGGCCCTTCTCCCCCGATCACTCAGTTTAGACGGCCGGCCAGCTCTAGGAAGAGTCCTGGTGGTTCCAAACTTCTTCCATTTACAGATGATGGAGGCCACTGGGCTCATTGGGACCTTCAAAGCAGCAGAATTTTTTCTGTATTCTTCCCCAGATTTGTACCTCGAGACAATCCTGTCTCTGAGGCCTACAGACAATTCTTTTGTGTTGTGCTCTGACAGGCGCTGTCAACTATGGGACCTTATATGGACAGATGTGTGCCTTTCCAAATCATGTCCGATCAACTGAATTTATCACAGGTAAGATAAGATAAGATAAGATAAGATAAGATAAGATAAGATATGCCTTTATTTATCTCACAGTGGAGAAATTGACGTTGTTGATAGCAGCACTAAACACAGAGATACACACATACTAGACAGAAAAAAATTTACATATAAATATAAGAAATAGTGCAAACAAAAGAGAATCGTGCAAACAGAACATGAAAATGGGCTTCTGAATGGGGGGTA
>NW_007583328.1:0-1044 GCF_000690725.1 Stegastes partitus | reverse complement strand
GGCTTAAAACTTTCCTCTTTGATAAAGCTGATAGTTAGAGCTGCTCAGGATCACCTGAACTGTCCCTTCGTTATGTTGCTATAGCTTTAGACTGCCGGGGGATTCCAACGATGTACTGAGCTCCTCTCCTCTCCTCTCTTCTCTTCTCTTCTCTTCTCTTCTCTTCTCTTCTCTTCTCTTCTCTTCTCTTCTCTTCTCTCTTCTCTCTTCTCTCTTCTCTCTTCTCTCTTCCAGCATTACATTACACCATTACATGTCACTAACTCTGGGCTTGTTCTTTCTGCGGATGTCTTTAGATCTGCAGCTGCTGGCCTCACCGACCCCCCAAACTATTTCTTGTTCTGTTCTATTGCTGCTATACTGCTATCCCCACTCTCACCCAACTGGTCAAGGCAGACCTGAGCCTGGTTCTGTCGGAGGTTTTTATTTTTATTTTGGGTCCTTCCCACCATTGCTGACCGCTTGCTCAGAGGGAGTCCAACTTTGGATTGTTGGGTTCTCTGTTTAAATTCATAAAGTCTTCACCTTCCTATGTTAAGCGCTGTGAGATAAGATATATTGTGAACTGCGCTGTATAAATGGTACAGCGCCCTCCATGATTATTGGCACCCCTGGTTAAGATGTGTTAAAAGCCTTAAAATAAATTCAGTTGTTTTTGCAGAAGCATCCTCTCACACTGAAAAGTGTAGAAAAATATAACCTTCAACTCAACTCAAATGAATTGTTGGTCAAACGGGGGTTGTACAAAGTATTAACATCACGGGTGCTGATGATTGTGGCACACATGATTTGATGGAAAAGAATTATTTTTAGGGCTGCAAGGTGGTGCAGTTGGTAGCACTGTTGCCTCGCAGCAAGAAGGTTGCCGGTTCGCGTCCTGGTGGGGGCACTGGGATCTTTCTGCGTGGAGTCTCCATGTTCTCCCCGTGCAGCGTGGGTTCTCTCCGGGTTCTCCGGCACAGTCCAAAAACATGTTGAGGTTAATTGGTGATTGTAAATTGTCCGTAGGTGTGAATGTGAGTGTGCTTGGTTGTCTGTCTCTAA
>NW_007583327.1:0-1044 GCF_000690725.1 Stegastes partitus | reverse complement strand
CTGGCCTGATATGCTCGAGTGACTGACTTTTAAAGCAGATGTGGCCTTGGTCATTGATCCCACCCTGACATTCAGTATTTCTACAGCAGAGACAGAGGCAGCAGGTTCATCCATCCATGTGTTCTACCTGCTTTATCCTGCAGAGGGTTGAGGAGGGACGGACTCTAATGAAGCTCACACAGGCTGATAGACCTCGGTCAGACTGTTGCAGAGCTACCACAAAGTGACACTATTATGCTCTACAAAGCAACTTAAAAGATCCATTCACATGATTTAGATCAACCTTTAAAGTTGCAGACAATATTTTGAGAAGTTGGACTGTCATAATATTCTTGGTAGCGCTTTTCTAGACACTCAAAGTCGCTTTATACTGTCAGTTATTCATTCACACACATTCATCCCGGTGATGGTAGCTACCATTGTAGCCACAGCTGCCCTGGGGCAGACTGACAGAGGTGTGGCTGCCATTCTGCCCCTCTGACCACCACCTCAACAATCCATTCATACGCATCCACACCTGGAAAGGCCGTGAAGTGTCGTGACCAAAGACACAATGACCATGACACAGGTTACAGGGAGGAATCGAACCGCCGACCTTCCGATCATTGACCGACCCGCTCTACCGCTCTACCACCTGAGCCACAACTCGATATTGTATGTAACTTAAATTCTAAAAGTTGATTTCAAATTAAATTTAAATTGAGGTGACTTAATGAAATTGGCTCAATTACTTCATTTTTCTTCACCTTGAGGTTTCAATTCATCTCCCCTATGTTAACATGTGCGGATAAGTTCAGATGGTTAGGATTGGTACAAGCTAAAAAGCTAATTCCTGTAAATCACCACAATTTGCTTGGTGAACAGAATTTCATTAGAACTTGACATAACTCAAAAAGATTGATGCAAACTGTTACTTTAAGTGTTTTTATTGAACCCTAATATCATTTTTTAGAGTTTAACCTTAGTATATTCAGCTCCAGTTTAATAAACTTGTAAACATATTGTGTTGCTTTTTCAGCTTTTTCATCCAGTTTTAGTTTTTCT
>NW_007583326.1:0-1044 GCF_000690725.1 Stegastes partitus | reverse complement strand
GGAACATCTTTCTACTGATGGTGGAACATCTTTCTATGGCCGATGGTGGAACATCTTTCTACAGCTGATGAGCAGAGCAGAGGAAACGTCTGGAGACATGGAGATAGTTCAACATCTGCAGGACGAGGAGGCGACACTGAACTAAGAGACAAACTGTCAGAAAGAGACGCAGACTGATCAGACGGCCCTTTAATGTCGGAAGGTTCCCCTGGTCTCTGGGTCGGACCGAGTACCGGTTCTGTTTAACACCCCAGAGACGTTTAACATGATTAGGGTCATCCTCGAGTTCAGATCCACGAGGAAACCGGCAGAACCGTCCGTAGTAACAGAATTGATTAGCAGACGGACGGACCCAGCAGCGTCCATGTCCTCCGTCTGGACGGGCCGGACAGCAGAACAACTGTGTGTCAGCTGAGGTGCATTCTGGGTAATAAATCACATTAATAACCAGCAGCTGCTCAGCATCAGGACTCTGCTGAGAGGACACCTGTCGGACCACACCTGCTGGGTGTGTGTTAGTGTGTGTGTGTGTGTGTGTGTCACTGTGTGTTTGTCATGTTGTGAGGACACAGTCGTCCTTCAGCCGTCATGTGCCATCAGGTCCTCACAGCGATATAAAACTACCAACATCAGAAGATCCGTCATGTGTCCTGAAGGTTCTAAACCGAGCCGTGTTTTCATCAGCAGGCAGTTTTGCCAGAAACAGCTTCAACCACAAGAACGTTCAGAATGAAGCTCGTCACTCCTGACAGTCACATGTTTACAGACAGATCCTGAAGGTGGTTCAGTCAGGTCTGAAGTGTTTTTATCAGATAGAAGCTCTCTGTGGCCAGGCTTAGATTAGTTTTAGGCTTAGATTAGTTTTAGGCTTAGATTAGTTTTAGGCTTAGATTAGTTCAAAGCCAGGCTTAGATTAGTTTTAGGCTTAGATTAGTTCAAAGCCAGGCTTAGATTAGTTTTAGGCTTAGATTAGTTCAAAGCTAGGCTTAGATTAGTTTTAGGCTTAGATTAGTTCAAAGCTAGCCTTAGATTAGTTTTAGGCTT
>NW_007583325.1:0-1045 GCF_000690725.1 Stegastes partitus | reverse complement strand
TACCTATATACACACATCCATACTGTACATACACGCTAACTAAGCTAGCTGAGCTTAGGTAGAAGAAGAAAGAAAGTTGTAGGTATGAATTTTCTTCCAGCTGTCCTTTCTGTGTGGAGCCTATATGAGGGGCTCAGTGCCAAAGTGGGCCAAACTACAAAAAAATCCAAAGCTGAGTTTAATGGGGTTTTTAAAAAAAATAACATTTATGGCCTACTGGTTCGTGGCAAAGTGGTCCAACCAACAGCCCACTAGTAATGGACCAAGCCACAGGATTCGCTGACCATTATATCGCAGATAGTTGCACGTCAAGTCCCATGACAACTCAACTGGTAGGTACGGTGAGGTAAAATAAAAACTTAATGAACCACCACCAAGCATCTATTTCTACTCCATGATCCTCAGAAGTATCTCTAGGTCCTTATGATGTAAACTCTTCATGCTGTTTATCAAGACAAACCTTGGATCAGTTTGTTTCTCAAAAAGTAGAAAAAGTGGTACGGCCCGCTTTGGCACTCATCCATCCATCCATCCATCTGTTATCTATACACCGCTTAATCCTCACTAGGGTCATGGGGGGCTGGAGCCTATCCCAGCTGACTTAAGGCAAAGGCAGGGGACACCCTGGACAGGTCACCAGTCTATCTAACACTTAGAGACAGACGCTTTGGCACTCAGCAAAGGGAAATTAAAACTTAAATAACTCATCACAAAGCAGTTGTTTCTATCTCTGGACAGTGGATGCATATAATGACTCCTCCAACATCCAGGATGTTTTTAGCAACACAAAATTTTGAGCCCATTTTTCTGTAAAACTAGTAAATGTGGTTTGGTCCACTTTGGCACTGAACCCGCTCATATATTCTCTATGTCTGTGAGAATGTCCACAAACATGCAGTTTGAATGGCTGTGCTTCTCTACATATCAGCCCTGTCCGAGGTACACTCACCTCTGGCCGAGTGTCAGCAAGGATCAGCTCTGGGATAAACACATACAGCTGTGTGAAACAGCTGGAAGACAGAGGAAAGAACATGGATTTTCAGGG
>NW_007583324.1:0-1045 GCF_000690725.1 Stegastes partitus | reverse complement strand
CTGCAGCTCATCATTACAAATCAAAAGCTTTCTTCATTAGGCTGAAGCTGATGTCTTCAGTACAATGACCGGTGTTTAATGAGTTTATCTTAATTACTGCAGTCTGCTATAGACGTTTAATCCGCTCAGCTAACAGAAGTGATTTTGTCTTTACTGCAAAGTTGAAAATACAGAAGTCAGTAATAAAACTAATATTCTTAATATGCAATATCACATCAGTGTCAAATGATTCAAAATGGCATCACCTCTCAATGATTGCATTATTTCTCAACTGACAAGTATTTCCTCTGATGACCTGAAGAGTTTATTGAAAAGTACAGGTCCAAAGTAGAACCTCAATGCAACAAAAGTGAATACATCTGTAATATACATTTGTTGAAATGGGGTCCAACATATTTGACGTGACCCTGGTCAGGACTACAACAGTGGATGCATCGTCCTGACACTGAAGCACAGATGTGGGAGTATGACAATATGAGCCTGACGCTTTTAATTTGGTTATTAATGGAAATCTTGTGTCAGCTTCGATGTTGGGGTGAACATTGTCAACCTCTGTAGATGCTCTTCCTCACAAAACTGCAAGATTAAACTTGACAGGAGTGAAGCTTGATGAATATCTGGAGCACGTTTTTTGGTCAGATGAAACCAAGATACAGTTGTTAAGCTCGAATAGGGTGTGAACCAGGCCAGGACTACCACAGTGACTGCATCGTCCTGACAGTGAAGAACAGAGAGAGGAGTGATGATATGGGGCTGCATTAGTGCAAAAGGTGTTGGGCAGGTGACCTTTATAGATGACACCATGACTGTCTGTGGATAGAGGGATAGTCCAGCATGATAATGATCCAAAGCGCTTTGCTAAAGTTGACTTGATGCACTGAGTTTGTACTGTGGGGCCTGTATTTTTCCATCCATTATCTATTCACCACTTAATCCTCACTAGGGTCGCAGGGGGGCTGGAGCCTATCCCAGCTGACTTAGGGTGAAGGCAGGAGACACCCTGGACAGGTCACCAGTCTATCACAGGGCTACACTTAGAGACAGA
>NW_007583323.1:0-1045 GCF_000690725.1 Stegastes partitus | reverse complement strand
TAATAGGGCCTATTTTATACACTCATTAGGCTCAGCCACAAACATGGGAAAGTCTGAGGAGCTCAGCAAAGATCTGTCACTGCCATGATCAGGGATAAACACAAACTACCCCCTGCTGCTGAGAGACAAACTGGTTAGGATGGTCCAGAGTCAACCAAGAATCACCAAAGAGGAAGTCTGCAATGAATTAGAAGCTGCTGGATAACAAGTGTTAGTGTCCACAGTCAAGTGTGTTTCACATCAGTATGGGCTGAGAGTCATCATACAAGGAAGTCCTTTCTCCAGAAACAGCACCATAAATATTGACTAAAGTTTGATACTAATGACACAGACGAAAAACCACATTCTGGAGGAAAGTTCTGTGGTCACATGAAACAAAAATTACAACAACAATATGTTAGGACAAGAGAAGGTGAAGCCTTTAACATCAAGAACATCCAAACTACTGTCAAGCATGGTGGTGGTATTATGATGCTCTGGGGCTGTTTGGTGACAGTGGAGCTGGTGTTTTACACAATGTAAATAGGATAATGGAGAAGAAGGATTAGCCTCACATTCTTCAAAAGCATAAAATAAAATAAAATCATCAGCCAGATAGTTGGGTCTTGGATTGAATTGGATGTTAAAACAAGGCATATTTCCAGAAGACTTGTAATAAATTTGCAAGGAACCAAAATGCATATTTTTTTTCTTCTTTTGTGACAAACACGCATGTGTGTAGTCAAAATTATTTAAAGTGGTGCTTGACTAAAATGATAAAATAACAGTTTTATTCAACGTCACTCTTTAAATAAAAAATAAATAAATAAATCATGCATAATGTTGAATGTTATTTAAAAAGTTTGAATGTTATAGGGGCTGCAAAGTGGCTCAGTCATTGGCACTGTTGCCTCACAGCTAGAAGATCCCCAGTATGCATCCCAGTTAGGTCGCCTGGGATCGTTCTGAGTGGAGTTTGCATGTTCTCCCCGTGCAGCGTGGGTTCTCTCTGGGTTCTCTGGCTTCCTCCCACAAGTCCAAAAACATGTTGAGGTTAATTGGTGAT
>NW_007583322.1:0-1046 GCF_000690725.1 Stegastes partitus | reverse complement strand
ACAGTGGACATCATATAAATCTGGTTTTATTGTTTTTTTTAAAAAAAACAATTTACTGTTTTTTTTTTTTACAGATTATATTTAGTAAAATCAGAGAAAAAAGAATTAAATTACATTACATCACAAAAAAGGGACAAAAATGTAAATAATGTCCATAAAAATAAAAAAAAAACAAAAAAAAACCGCTAGTTCATTCCTTTACAGTGTTTGACAGTAAAATCACACTATTTTTACTGTATTTAAATTAGCAAAAAATGTATTGATATGTTCCAGATATTGGTTGTTATTTAAAATATGTTTCCTGTTTTGTTAAATTACAAATGATTTTTCATAAAATCACAGAAAAAAAAAATAATTTACACATTAAATGTAAAAAAATAAAAAATAAAAAAAAGGGGCTACAGTTGCACATAATGTTAACATAGATAATTATTCCTTTACAACATTTGGTAGTAAAATTGCTTTTTTTCAATTTTTTTTTTTTTTACTGTTTTTAAAGCAGTAATGATAAAAGAAAAGGTTAGTTTGACAAAAAAATACTATTTAAAAGACAAATTGTGTACATTAAGGATTGAAAAATAGCAAATATTTTTTTTTAACTCTTATTTTACAGATGCTCCCAGTGTTGTTTAGTTACAGATAAAATTTTGTAAAATCCCAGGAGAAAAAAAAAGTATGAATTTAGATGTTGACTGTGGGGAAAAAAGGGGAAAAACTCAAATGAATGACGACTGCATTTAAATCTTCTAAAAAATATCATTATTTGAGGGTGTTGGAATTAAACATGTATGAAGTGGATATTGAACTAAATCTTCACTTTATGGCGACAACTAACAGTTATTATTAGTTTACTATTATTTTAAAAGTTGCTTGTTTTGTAAAAGTTCAAGTCCTTAAAGTTGCGTAGCTAATACTTTAAAAAGAAATATATATATATATCACAAATTAAACTGGGATTGAAATATATCATTTAGAAAAATCACAACTTGATATTTTCTGTTCGACCCTCTTGTGGATTAAATAAACTGGATTTTCTTGAATAACGA
>NW_007583320.1:0-1046 GCF_000690725.1 Stegastes partitus | reverse complement strand
GGTGGCCGAAGGGGGCAAATGACGTGCATATACACAAACGAGCTGCAAACGAGCTGCTACAAACACGGAAACGCTACAGATCCAGTCACACAACGGCAGTGCCACAGGCCTCTAGGGGCAGTAGAGAGCTTTCACTTGAGAGGCAGACAACGTAGACAAGTAACGATAGTTGAGGGAAAAGCTGTATGAAGAGGTGGCATAAATTCCAGACTATAAGCCGCTACTTTTTCCACACGCTTTGAACACTGCGGCTTAAACAACGATGCGACTAATTTATGGATTTTTACGAATTTGTCTCGAGACGAAAGTGACACTGAGAGCGAAAGAGAGACTGAGGAAGTGTGTGACGAAGGAATTCTGAGGCTGTTCGACACTGAAGAAGACGGCTTTAGTGGTTTTGCTGCGCAGGAGGAAGATGAAGACAGCGATCAATGACTTTTCCTGGTAGGCGACTGCATTTTTTATTATTTATAACCAGCCGTGTTACAGGTTTTGTTTGGAAAAAAGCATTTGTGTATGTTGTGTCAACAATTTCCCTGAGGTACCCTACCAAAGGGATCCATAAAGTTCTATCTAATCTAATCTAATCTAATCTAATCTAATCTAATGTTACCGGTACATATTTAATTAAAAGTTTAAAAAATATTTCTGTGCAACATCTTTCTTTGTAAATATCTCATGTTCCAACATGGACACCTGTGGCTTATGTATGTACAAAACTTGTTGTCTTTAAAATTAGTGGGTGTGGCTTATATTCAGGTACCTCAATAGTCCAGAAATTATGGTATGTATTCTCTGGTCTGGCTGCAAGGTGACGCAGTTGGTAGCACTGTTGCCTCGCAGCAAGAAGGTCGCTGGTTCGCGTCCCAGTGGGGGCACGGGAATCTTTCTGCGTGGAGTTTGCATGTTCTCCCCGTGCAGCGTGGGTTCTCTCCGGGTTCTCCGGCTTCCTCCCCACAAAGTCCAAAAAGATGTTGAGGTTAATTGGTGATTCTAAATTGTCCGTAGGTGTGAATGTGAGTGTGCTTGGTTGTCTGTCTCTAAGT
>NW_007583319.1:0-1046 GCF_000690725.1 Stegastes partitus | reverse complement strand
GTGGGAGGAAGCCGGAGAACCCGGAGAGAACCCACGCTGCACGGGGAGAACATGCAAACTAAATAAATGACTTTCCACATCAGGAACAAGCAGTCCAACATTTTGCATTTTCTGCATTACCACTTGAATGTAGGTTTCCACGGCAATGACCACATACAGTTTGCCTGGTTTAACAGCTTCCTTCAGTGGGTTTACTAACGAACAGCTCAACAGGTTTGCAGATGGATGGTATTCCCACAGCAGGGAGTCTGTATTTCTCAGACAGAATATTGTCAGGAAAAGACCTGCCAAAAGGTTGACGCTTTTTACAGCCAATTTAAAGCTGAAAATGTGAACAGAAACTCTGCTGTGGAAGTTAGCTGTGCTGTTAGGGTGTCCTCAGTGTAACCGGCTGATCAGTGGTTATTCCCCACAGCTGGGGAGGAACTAGTGATCAGTTTGGCCATTGTGTTTGGGGGGGATAAATTAGCTGGCGGACGTGCTTCCTGTCTCTTGCTTCCGGTACAAGCTGTGCTATGCTATGAGACATCGGTTGGATTTGACTTTGAATTGACATTATTTTTTATTCAAGGCAGGGACAGATGCAGCTGCTGTGTACAGTGTGCCGATGGAACGGGGTCCAGAGTTAGAGGCGGGGTAATGCCGTCGTAAGGTCGCGAACAGCCGAGGTAATTGGACTGTTTGAAGCTTACCATTACCTTTGTTTTGTTGATTTATCGTTGGTTAAAAATTATTATTTTTTTCATTATACTTAACAAATATTGTTGTGCTTTAAAACGTTTCTTGGATGCAGAAAATAAAATTGTATTTATATTTTTCTAAACACACATCTCTGTATTTCAGACAGGACACTTTGTCAGGTTGTAACCATTTATTTGAGATCACATACATTTAGTTTGGCGGTGACTCTGCTCGTGATGCTCTGGAACGATCTGCGCAAGCATGACACAGATAATCCCTGAGATCACAAACCCCGCAGAGCCATGAATTTACAATTTACAATTTTCGAATACAGTATGAACACGAGACCAACTAAATAGTCTTCA
>NW_007583318.1:0-1046 GCF_000690725.1 Stegastes partitus | reverse complement strand
ATTTGAAAAGGCAGCATCCAAGCGTGACTGCCCGCTGTGCTGGAGCTCTGACTCCATTCAGTCCTCAGTCCTCACCACTGTCTTCTCAGCAGTACATGAGGAAGCTACAGCCAGGCAGCATCACAGGAGTGGGCTGAGCAGAGCTACTGACAGGTAAGTTCATCACGACGTTGTGACATTATCAGTGACTCAACATGTCTCCTGGTTCACTTTAACTCTCTTTGCCATGTGTCATGATGACTGATGCGTGCTTTGATGTGTCGGCCATGCTTTTCCTTTACGTTGCATTGCTAAAGTTGTGCTAACCTATCTTAAGCTACTCCCTGTCTGTTTGTATTAGCAGTAACCTCGCTGTAGTTATGTCAACCTAGCATAGCGTTAGCTAACAGCTTAAAGCCAGTAAGTAACTGCAGAAATAAGTGTAGAAAATATTAGAGAGTGCAGAACGACCGTTCATCACTCCGTCAGCTTGTTATTAATGATATCAATGTTAATCCAAATACTAGAGCTATGTTCTGATTATCCATGAATCTAACAGTGTAGATCAAATGAATGCAGAACTTCCTGGAAATCACAATATGGTGGATATGAGCTGCTTGGTGGAGGTCTGCGCCCTCACAGTGCTCTTCTAATTAGTCATGTTTTACAAACTCGTCCCACTTATGAACAGCACACAAGCTCAAATTTGGCTGCATAATACTTTCAATTATTTGAAAAATACTTATTTGATATTGAGAACAATGCAACAGTATTTCTGCTACATTAGCATACATTGAACATTTACTGAGCTGTTTACAGCTTTGTGGTTTAATACAATAAATAAATGTTTTGGATTAATTATGAGCAGGTTTATTTGTTTTTTTAATTTTTCCCTTTAACTGAGAATCGAACCGTACTGAACCGAACGGTGACTTCCGTACCGAGGTACGTACCGAACCGTGATTTTTGTATACCATTACACCCCTAGTTTTTACAATGCAATGCATAACGCAAATACCACCAGTGGCTGATCAAAACATGGTTAAAATGAGCCAAAATCAAGGACA
>NW_007583317.1:0-1047 GCF_000690725.1 Stegastes partitus | reverse complement strand
GCTAGAATTACTTGAAACTTACCTCAACCTTATCCAAAATGACCCAAAACCTTTCCAGTTGTTTTCTAACCAGCTGGTAGCGTCAGTATTATGGGATGTTTCATAGTGGTTCCAGTCAGACTGCAGCAGTTCAATGTCTAACTTTCCAGGCTCATATCAGCATGTGTGATGGTGGTTGGTCAGAACCAGTTCTGAAGATGGAAGGACCGTTTTACCTGCAGAACAAACCAGAACCATCTGTAGACAGGATTCTGACTGTTAAAAACAAATTTCTAATACAGGCATATTTTAGCACATTTTCTAATGAAACTATGACACATCCCATAATACTGATGCTCAAAGTTGGTTATAGAAAAATGACCAGAACCAGGTCCAGTGTTCAGACTGAGACACCTGGATGGATGTAGAACTGATCTCAGAACAGAACTCAGATGTGTTGTTCCTCCTAAATGTCATGTGTCTATCTGCTGTGCTGAAAGCATCGGTTCTGCAACATCCTGGATGTTCCAAACGACAGGACCAAGTTACAGTATGGTCCAAAATTAATCAAAATTTGAACAAAATGGCTCAATTTTTATTTTTATTTTTTAAATGACAAGAAAGTTGCCTGATGTTACGCAATAATGTTTGAAGTCACTCAAAAAAAAATGTTGAAAATGACACAAAATTATACAAAAATGGTTCCAAAATGACTCAATAATTGTTAATAAAGACAAAACTTAAAATTACCCCAAATTTTCCAAAATGACACTGACTGATAGGAACTCGAGTGTGTTCTTCCTCCTAAATGTCATGTGTCTATCTGATGTACTGATGAAGTTCTGAGGCTCAGAAATGATGGAAAAAGTCCATTAAGGTGATCAATCTGGACCCTCCTCTGTGGACTTCAAGGACCTGGAACTTCACAGTCTGAAGGTAGAACTCTGAGTAGATGAAGCTTCTGCCGATAAAATAATCCGCTGATCCTGAGGAGGTCGGGGGGGAACCTCTGACTGCTTTAGGTACCAGATATTGACATGCCACTTAAATATGCAGCAGTCAGAACCA
>NW_007583316.1:0-1047 GCF_000690725.1 Stegastes partitus | reverse complement strand
GTTACCTGTCCAGGTGAACCTGCCTTCACCCTGAGTCGGCTGGGATAGGCTCCGCCCCCCAGAGAGGACGAAGGTGAACAGATGATGGATGTGTTTCAGCTGTTACTAAGAGAAGGCCGTTTAAAAGACCAAGACAGAGGCGTGCTGAGCAGATGTCTCCTCTGTGGGTAGAAACGACGTCATCCAACAGTTTCCTGCAACGTTCAGCTTTTACCTCAATGAAGACAAACATGAAGCAGCATCACTTCACTCTTTTCTACCTGCTGACATTCATTCAGTCCTCGTGGCTCATTTTTTGTCCACACATGCACATCCAGACATTCTCACAGCAGCATGAACAGCCGACTTCACAGAGAGGAGATGTGTGCAGGGCGCCTTTGCTTTTTGAGAGCTTCAGTCATAATGGGTGGATCTTTGTGGCCATCGTAGGCTGAACACAGGCCCCGATGGTTGGAGTCACACGTCCGCCTCCAGACCGCAGGACGATCCGATCGGATCCAAACCAGTGCTTCCGTTGTAGACGGAGCACCGTTGGTGAGCGATCAGACAGCCTGAAGTCAAACGTCAGTGAACGTAAATGAGACGTCTGCTGCGTCGCTGCAGGTTCCCCAGTGGATGCTTCTGGGCCGGCCCGCTGGACAGAGGTTTAAGGAGAGAGCTACTGAACAGGAGTTTGCTGTGAAAGCTGAAATCCAGCAAATGCAGAAATGTGTGGTGTGAAATAATCACACGTGTTGTTGTGTGTTCATGTGAGACTGAAGTGCTCAGAAGCTGCAGTGATGCTGGTCAGGGCCTTCAAACTAAGGTTCTTATTGTAGTTCTGACCTGCTGTCTCACGCTCACACACTTTGTTGTGAACGACGTCATCACCAACTTGTGATGAGATGTACGGCCGTGGATCAGGATTCATCTTTGCTTCTTTGCTTTCTCCGTCTCTGGTCACAAACTGAAGACAAGACGTGCTTCACTTCAGTCTTTGGCAAACCCAAAGCCTCAATTTAATTCACTCATTCACAACAAAGGTGCAAAAGTCTGATTCATTCATTG
>NW_007583315.1:0-1047 GCF_000690725.1 Stegastes partitus | reverse complement strand
TTGTCATGGAGCCAGTAAGAAAGAGGAGATTTTCTCCTGTCTGGGAGCATTTTTGAACTGATCTCCCCTAATGAGGTCGGCACAGAATAATAACAATGTGATATATATTGAATAATATAAATAAATATTGTTGGAGAAGATTCTCTTTTCTCCGCGTGTTCGTTTGTAAAGACGAAAGAAATTCAGAGCGGTCTCATTTAATCAATTTAATCACACACTGAATATTGCATTACAGAGCTGCGGGTCAAACTCTCCCTAGCATCAGACAGAGTGACACTAAGACCTTTTCCTCAGACCTTTGTCTTATACTATTCAGTCACATGACAAGTTGCACAATATGTCATACAAGCTGTTCCACATCTTCCTCTGATCTGTCCATTTGTTTGTTTGTTCCTTTATTCCTTTGATCCTTTGTTTCTTCGCTGGAATGTACGCCCCTTTATCTTTACAGCCTGTCTTCCCCGCATCCACAGCTCATCCTGGTTATCGATTATCAGGTTATTGGCAGTCACACACTCATCTGCTTCCTCCCAAGGACGGGACCCCTGTCCTGCAGAACAACATGACTTACAAGCACACAAATCTTTAAGAATCGACATTATAATGGGTAACATATCGTGAATAAACCCTCAAGATTAATTACTCTGATTCTTTTAACTTAAATGATTATATATGTTTTGAGTAATATATCATTTTCACAACAATATAAATTTGATATTGCATTGCATAACCCTTGTACTAATATCCATCTTCCACATTCTAGCATTTTAAAAGGTGAAGTGTTGGTGGGTTCCAAAGAAAATGGATTTTCAAAAGCAGGTGAAATAATCTAAAAAAAAAAAGAACCCACCTGAAGCCAAGCACCGCTGGAAAGTTGCCGTTTTAAAATAAAAATGAATAAATGTCTCTCCAAACACAAGCACGTTTTTGTTTATTAGCATAATCATTTAAGCAGCTTATACGGGGAGCAGAGATGAAGGGAGGATTGAGGACCACACCCCAACACAGGTGAAGACAATCAGGTCATCAGCTGAGTCACTACAACTG
>NW_007583314.1:0-1048 GCF_000690725.1 Stegastes partitus | reverse complement strand
AGACAGACAACCAAGCACACTCACATTCACACCTGGACAATTCAGAGTCACCAATTAACCTCAACATGTTTTTGGACCTTGTGAGAGGAAGCTGGAGAACCTGGAGAGAACCCACGCTGCACGGGGGGCGGGGTGGGATCAAGAATGATTCCCAAAAAACGCTCCATCTTTATATGTATTTAAATGAATGAAGTACCTCCTATGAACACATTCTGCAGTGGGGAAATTTGTCGTGTTACAGCAGTGAAAGATTTAGGAAAGGTAGTACTAAAAAATAAATCAAAATATACGTAAGTACTAGATTATAGAAATACTAATATTGCCCATGTCAGTGGTATTGTACAGATTCTTTCCTGAATAAAAATACTGAGCGAAGTTTTATTATTATTATTATTATTATTAATAATAATAATAATAATAATAATAATAATAATAATAATAATAATAATAATAATAACATTAATATTGCAGCGATTATTATCTATATTGCACAGATTCTATGTAAGTAGAAAAATATAGATATAGCTTATGCTCTAGTACAAGTGAATATAAAAACACACACTATGATCTATTGAAAAGGCGGAACATGCCATTATCTTTTCTCTTAAATCATCCAAGGAGTGTCAATGAGCATCTGTTAATTTATTAAATTACCTGTTTGTTGCACAGGTTTTGAAAATGTACTACCAACAAGGAAATTAGAGAGAGCGAGAGAGACGACGATATGTTGTTATAACAGGGGGAGAAATTGTAAAATTACAACCAGTTGCTTTCTAGTAATAAAGAAATACATAAAAAATATCTAGTTAAGAATTTATTAGAATTGTTTAACAAAGAATTATCAGTATGTCAAGTTTTAGTCACAGCAGCATGCTGCTATATGTTTCATAGACCTTTTCTATTTCCTATTTCAGCAGCTAAATCGTTTTTAAAAAATTAATAAATTGTAAGTGAATTATCTTGATTATTTATTTTTCCCAAAACATAGAATTAACATGTACAACATGTGTCAGCAAAATACTGACAAAAATGGTGACTCTTCATAATG
>NW_007583313.1:0-1048 GCF_000690725.1 Stegastes partitus | reverse complement strand
CTCTAGGGGTTTCTTCAGTGTCTGACACCAGGATGTTGGCTGTTGATCCTTTGAGGGAATGGACTCTCCTTTAAAGGGCAGCCACCAAGACAGCTATGACTCCTCTGAGGGAGTTATAAGATTCAGTTTAGGGCCTGCATCCCCACATCGTGATGCTGCCACCACCATGCCCCACATCATGATGCTGCCACCACCATGCCCCACAACATGATGCTGCCACCACCATGCTTCACATCATGATGCCACCACCACCGTACCTCGCATCATGATGCTGCCACCATCATGCCCCACATCATGATGCTGCCACCACCGTGCCCCACATCATGATGCTGCCACCACCGTGCCTCACATCATAATGCTGCTACCACCATGCTTCACATCATGATGCCACCACCATGCTTCACGTCTTGATGCTGCCAACACCGTGCCTCACATCATGATGCTGCCACCACCATACCTCACATCATGATGCTGCCACCACCGTGCCCCACATCATGATCCTGCCACCACCATGCCCCACATCTTGATGCTGCCACCACCATGCCCCACATCATGATCCTGCCACCACCGTGCCTCACATCATGATGCTGCCACCACCATGCTTCACAGTGGGGATGGTGTGTTTATAAGGATTTGCAGTGTTTGGTGTCTTCCAAACACAGTTTCTAATGTGATGGCCTCAAAAGCTCAATTTTGGACCTTCTTCCAGTCGACGTCACGTGCCTTTAGTCGTACATAGAAGGTCTTTCGGGGTCCCCAAGAAAGAACATGTGAAAATTATTTGTTGGTATTCATTAAAGATTTTTGTACTATGTTATATACATTTTCTGATAAGTTGAAGTATTTATGGTTCCCAATGCATGACAAATGTCCCCATTTTTATATGAAAAAACATCACCTGTCACCTAAACCAAATGGTCTGGGTTCCAATAGACCCCAAAAGTCTTGAGTAAGGTTAATGAAACATGCATGCATTTTTTGTGTTTTTTTCTTTCTTACAAAACTGTATGTTACACATAATGTTCACAGAATATTTGAAAGGGATGTT
>NW_007583312.1:0-1049 GCF_000690725.1 Stegastes partitus | reverse complement strand
TTTTCTGGACATATTAACGTATTAAAAACAAAGGACAAACCCTCCCAATGCATCGCTTTGTAATGAGACCAAATGCAGCACACCTGTGCTTTGTCGTGCAAGTAATTATGGGAAATGTAGTTCATATATTCCAGGGTCCACAAAGGATCATCAAAAAACCTGTAAATATAATCTATAATAAAGCTCGAACATAAATTAATCATGGCTGTGACTAACAATTATTTTTTCCGCTAGTTAATGGATTAATGGAGAACTTGTCAGTTTCAGACAAAACAGGAGCAATTAGCTTCTGCTTTGCAGTTTTAGCTTTTTTTCTTTGTTGTTATTTGTAAGGCATAAAGGTCATTTACAGAAAAAAATAAAGCATTGTGAATGATTTAGTTTGTTGCCCATGTTAGCTTTTTCTTATTGTTTTCTTATTATCTGATAGTATTCTACAAGAAAAAAAAGTCCTTTAAATTCTAGTGTAACAAAATAAACCAAACAACAAAATATGGCCACTAACATTAGCTAACAGTAGCCACAAATAGCTCTAGCTATAGGTTGGTCAATGTTAGCTTTTTTAGCATCACTATAAAGTCCTGTGAATTCTTTGGTGCGTCTTGGTAGCTAACATTAGTTAACAGCTGCAACACTTAGCTTTAGGTAGAGCTTTGTCAATACTACAACTTTGTATTAACTTAAAGGCTTAATTGCTTTCTTTAGATGAAATTGTTCAGATAAAGCAAACACTAGCTTTAACTTTTCATTTGCTCTGCTTAGCATTAAGATTTAGCCTTGTCTATGTTATTACTTTTGCATTATTCTCAGTTTGTTACAGAAAAAAAAAAAAGTAAATTCTGGTCTAATAAAATTAACCAAACAATAATAGATGGTAGCTAATGTTAGCTAACAGTCGCTATGATTATCTTTAGTTATTAGCTTTCTGATTCTGATTCAAACAATTACCTTTATCTTTACAGCTACACATATGCTATAGACTTTTATTACTTTTAAAGAGTCTTATAGACATAAAATATTGTAAACAATAAGACTACAGTTGTATGTAA
>NW_007583311.1:0-1049 GCF_000690725.1 Stegastes partitus | reverse complement strand
AGCTCTGGGCAGCATCTGCAGCTTCACCATCGTCACACCATCGTGTTTGTGTCCCTGAAGACCTACCAGGACCTGAAGAGGTTCTCCATGTTCAATGTGATGGCAGTGCGCATGGATGCAGCGCCCCCTTCAGGAGACAGCGAGAGTGAACGTTTAGTGTCTTATCCCAGATAGAGTGCATTTCGCAAAATTTGCTGGTTGACTAATCCTGAAGAAACGCTCTCTCATGTTGCCTGTACTGCTGTGTGTGTACAGCAACACGACAATAAACTGGATTTGATTGGATTTGATGTGTCCATTGACCAAATCCGCACAATACAGTAGTCCTTCTGTACGATGCATTAATGCTGCTGATTACTGATTAAAAACATATTTAAAGTTTGTAGTACCAGTGTCCTGCCCCATATTGTGCTTTCCCTTCCTGACGCCTGTATGACAGCAGATGTAAACAAAGGATTCAAGCTCAATCAAGCTGATTCCTTACAGTTATTAAAAAAATAGCCTCGATCTTGAGCTCGAGCTTCCATCGAACTATCCCAAGTGTAGGTTGATATTTCCTCTATTAGAAAATCACATTTTTAAATCTCTTTCGCACATCATGAGCAAAACAAGCAGTTAGCGCCATAGCCCAGCATTTCCAACCTGAAACTACACCGATGACCGTCTCAGAAACACAAACTCAGACTTCTGGGAGTTTCATACATAACAAACCTGAGGATCACATGCTGTCAAGCTGTGAGGTGACGTTTTTCACATCATTATTTTCTGTAAAATCAGGTAGAACATGCATGACTGGACACTCCAATGTTTCACCATCGTTTGGCATAAAGAAGTTTTGAGCTTGAGCAAAGTTGCAGGCGAGCTGGTGTGCTGAGCTGCAGGCAAGCGACCGAGGCTCTTCATAAACCAGCTTAATCTAGAGGTAACAGTGTAGGGTTATGTTTAAGCCATTTTAAGGCAGAGACAAAAACTTGTAAATGTGTAATTTAAAGCACTAATAAGGGATTTTTAGGGTTTAATTAATGCCCAGACAGATAGAAATAGTAACT
>NW_007583310.1:0-1050 GCF_000690725.1 Stegastes partitus | reverse complement strand
GTCATTTTGCGTTGCAGTCGTGGTCGTTTTGTATCTTCTGACGACGGTTTGCAGTCTTTGTAGTTGTTTTGCGTGGAAGCGTCGGGTCAGTGTGTCGTTATGACGTGAAAAGTTTCTCGTTATAACGAGACATCATCACGTTTTAACAACATTTGAACGTATCCCGTTATAACGAGATACGTTTTGATCTCGTTATAATGTGATGAGATCTCACGTTGGTCCTCCTCCTGTGCTCTGGCTGTGAACTGGCACTTGGCCGTTGCAGTGGCATCACCTGAGCGACGCCCCGCTGCTGAAGTTATAACGAGAGAAGTATTTATAACGAGATGAGTATTTATCTCATTATAACAGACTGCTTGCGGACTGCTGAAGCTTATAGGGAATCCAAATGTTTCGGATTGTTGGGTGTTTCTGTCTCTGCCTTTGTGAAGCGCTATGAGATGACTTGTTGTTGTAAATATGCGCTATACAAATAAAATTGAATTGAATTGAAAACTTTTCACGTTATAACAAGATGCTGATCCTTTTTTTTTTTTGAGGAGTTCAGCGCTTCGTTAGTTTTGCGCCTCTTTTCCATTTTGTCTCTTTTTTAAAGTTGTTCTGAATTGTGTGTCTCTGTGAGGATTTTGTCGTTATTTTGCACTTCTGTGGGCGTTGTGGGTCTGTTGCTTGTAATTTTGTGTTGCCGTTGTGTCTCACTGTGGTTGTTTTGAATCTTCTAATACTTGTCTTGTCTCTGTTCAGTAGTTTTGTGTCCTCGGTGGCCGTTTTGTGCCGTCTACAGGGGACTTAAATCTCTTTGTAGTTGTTTTAGCACCGTTCCTTTCATTTTTTGTAGCCATTTTGCATTTATTTTGTGGTCATTTTGTGTCTTTTAAAACTGTTTTACATCTCTTTACAGTGACTATGTGTGTGTCTTTTTAGTGGGTTTTTTTCTTTAGTCTTTAGCGAGTGCTTTATTCTTCTTCGGTGGTATTCTGTGGACTGAAGAGCAACTTTGCAGGACAGCATGACGAAAAGAGTCCAGATCAGGACGCTTTGCACAAACCT
>NW_007583309.1:0-1051 GCF_000690725.1 Stegastes partitus | reverse complement strand
GAAGCAGCGACACCCATAAAACACACAACTACAGAGGCCTGTAAGCATCCACAGGGACAGTTTGCAGGGTTTTGATCCTGTTGATGTAAAAATCAAGACACAAAAAGGCGGAAATAACCAAAAAAAAAAAAAAACGGGGAAAAACTAAAATACTAATCTGCAATTTTTGCCCAAATCAAATGTCTTAACTGTTGTATATTTATCTGTGTAACACAATAAGTCACACGATGCAACCTCCTCAGGACTGCTGTGTGATATTGTGCATGATAGAGGCCTTTCTGATGCTTCTTTAAAGTGTCTCAGTGGGTTTTTCTTCCCAAAAAGAGAGAATAAAATAAGAATATTTCAATAATTACAGCTATAGATGATGTGAAAATGGCTAAAAATGTGAGAAAATTGCACTTTATCTGAGCAAATACGTACTCAAATCAATGAATGTAAAAACATTTCCTGACTGATGTTGTAATATTTATTCATAATGTAGTTTTTTCTTTGCCAAAATGTGTGTAAAACTGATCCTTCTGTTGTCTAGAACTGGTTCTGACCAACCGCCATCACGCATGTGGCATTTTTTTAAGGTTTTCACTCAAACGTGTCCAAAATTACCTCAAATGTGTCCAAAAGGTTTTAAAACTTCTCCCAAAAAATACATCTCTTGTCCAAATAGCATCTAAAATTACTCAAAACTTTTCCAAAATGACTCTAAAATTGTCCAAAATAATTCAAACCTTGACTGAAATGATTCAAACCCTGATCAAAACTACAAAAGTCTATTAGATGGTTCTGGTAGGTTCTGGAGGTAAAATGGTCCTTCCATTGTCTAGAACTGGTTCTGACCAACCACCATCACACATGCTGACATGAGCCTGGAAAGTTTACCCAGAATACATTTTGTAAAGTTTTCCCTGGGAATGATCAGAACCAGAACCACATCCAGGGAACCAATGTTTGTTTCAACCACTCTGTGTCATAGACATTAACCTGTTCACACTGTGAGACATCCCATAATACTGATGCTACCAGCTGCTGACAGAGGACATGAACAGAAACC
>NW_007583308.1:0-1051 GCF_000690725.1 Stegastes partitus | reverse complement strand
ACATCAGTTTGGTCATTTTGTGCCTCGTTTTGATCATTTTGAATCCTGTTTTGGACATTCTAGGTGTCTTTGTGATCATTTTGCATCTTATTTTGGACATTTTAAGGGTATTTTCGATCTTCATCTATAATACTTACTGTATTTTTTATGTCTTTTTAATTAATTTGTGTTTTTTTGGTTCCTTTCCTCCACATTTGGTTGTTTTTGCTATTAATTGGGTTATTTTGAGACTCCTTTGGGTTCTTTTGCATCTTATTTTGGACATTTTGGATGTATTTTTGGTTGTTTTGTGCCTTATTTTGGACAGTTTTAGTGTCTTTTCAATCATTATCTATAATACTTTTCATATTTTAAAATCTTTTTAATTAATTTGTGTCTTGTTTGGTTGTTTTTTATGTTAATTGGGTTATTTTGAGACTCCTTTGGGTTCTTTTGCATCTTATTTTGGACATTTTGGATGTATTTTTGGTTGTTTTGTGCCTTATTTTGGACTTTATGGATGTACTTTTGGTCACTTTCACCCATGTGTTGTTGTTTTAACATCAGTTTGGTCATTTTGTGCCTCGTTTTGATCATTTTGAATCCTGTTTTGGACATTCTAGGTGTCTTTGTGATCATTTTGCATCTTATTTTGAACATTTTAAGGGTATTTTCATCTATAATACTTTCTGTATTTTTTATGTCTTTTTAAATAATTTGTGTTTTTTTGGTCCCTTTCCTCCACATTTGGTTGTTTTTGATATTAATTTGGTTATTTTGAGACTCCTTTGGGTTCTTTTGCATCTTATTTTGGACATTTTGGATGTATTTTTGGTTGTTTTGTGCCTTATTTTGGACAGTTTGAGTGTCTTTTCAATCATTTTTTCCATCATACATTTCACATTTTTAATGCCTTTTTAATTCATTTTTGTCTTTTTGTGGTTCTTTAGTGTCACATTTGGGTCTTTTGCAGTTCATTCAGATTGTTTGAGCCTCGGTTTGGTTGTTTTGACGTATTTTTGTGGTTATTTTTGGCGTCTTACATGTTTTGTGCCACATTTTGCATCTTTTG
>NW_007583307.1:0-1051 GCF_000690725.1 Stegastes partitus | reverse complement strand
GAGTCACAGACGCTTCAGAATCAGAATCAGAATCAGAATCAGAATCAGAATCAGAATCCTTTTTTTGTCATTGTGCACACGTTTCCATTCACACGAGGAAGTCTTGGCTCTCACAACAGTAAAATGGCATAAATAGACAACCAAACACAAACACAAATAAGGAAGCACAAACAGAAATACTCACATGTAAAGATAAACATTTGAGAAAGAAAGAGTTCAGCTCATTCCAGCCTCTAGAACGATGTGAGCAGCTGTTTAGACCCAAATGAACTGATCTGAATGAGTTCCAAATGCAAGAACTTCTCCTGTAGAACCTCCTTCAGGGTCTTTTGTAGGGAAGATTAAAGTAGCTACTCCAAATACTTCTAAGCATCCATGAAAAACCCCTGTGCAGCGCTTCATGCTCATTGGTTGACTTCAGAGAAGACAAATGCTGATTGGTTAAACTTGAAGAGAACAACAGAAGCCATTTTTTCTACCCTCTCTCATACTTTCCAGTATTTCCTACGTGTGCATTTCATTGGCTTAACATCCATTAACATCTATTTATCGTTGTTTTGGTTACTCAGCGTTTAGGTCACAGTCTGATCACTGTCTGATCCGACACTGCAGTGGGAAAGACCGATTATGCTGCCGTTCATGTAAATGTTCACATCATCCTGTGCCTGCCTCAAGCTTCCTCAGTAGAAAGCTGCCAAGTGATATTCATGGTCCCGAGTGGCAGCATTAAGCTCCAGCTATCTGTCACCCAGTAGGACTTTGCTCATCTCCAGAGGTAAAGGAGTGAACTGCACCAGCACATAACAGGTTAAACTGATCACAGTTTACGAGATGTGTCAGAAAAGTTCCAGGACTGGTGTCACAAATCCAAACTACAAACCACCAGTGTTCTCCTTCCCAGTACTCCTCCTGGAGTCCACCACCCTCCTCCAGCCTTCTCTTCACTCCTGGAAGGATTCTCCAGGATCCTCTCAGCTCCGTCCTCACAGCCATCTTGATGTCGTCCACGTCTTCATAACGGGTCTCCTTGATGAGCCCTTGAGCTTGGGGA
>NW_007583306.1:0-1052 GCF_000690725.1 Stegastes partitus | reverse complement strand
AAGATCTCTGAAAGGAGGAATAAAAACAAAAAGCAGTGGTGGGTTAAAACACCGTTTGTAGATGCATTAGCTGAAATAAATTCACAATAGAAACGCCCGACAGCGTCTGTGTCTGATCTGGTCTTGTGTAGTGACAAAGTGTGGCATGAAGTCAAGTCATTGTTTTTTGTTCACACAGCAAAGTTAAATTAACAGATGCTGCGACAAAGTGCCTTCTAGTAGAAAAATGACAGCCATTATGAATTAAACTAACAAGCCTAAATATTAAGGTTAAAATCCAGACTCTGTGGTTTTTATGGTGTATATTTCGCAGACTAATTGGCTTATTGTGGATTAGAAAGTTTTAAAAAAAATGCAACTTTACCTGACTAATTTAAATATTAAGGCTACAGTATTATTAATTATGAAGATTAACCTGATTAATTTTGATCTAAAGTCCCCCTGAAAACATATACATGAAAGCCCAACAAATCTATGGATTCCCTGGATCTTTACTGGCCAAACTTTATTTCAGTATCCATCCATCCATTGTCTATACACCGCTTAATCCTCACTAGGGTCGCGGGGGGGCTGGAGTCTATCCCAGCTGACTTAGGGTGACACCCTGGACAGGTCGCCAGTCTATCGCAGGGCCACACATAGAGACAGACAACCAAGCACACTCACATTCACAAAATTTAGAATCACCAATTAACCTCAACATGTCTTTGGACTTGCGGGAGAAAGCCGGAGAACCCGGAGAGCACCCACACTGCACGGGAGAACATGCAAACTCCACGCAGAAAGATCCTGGTGCCCCCACTGGGACGCGAACCGGCGACCTTCTTGCTGCGAGGCAACAGTGCTAACCAACTGCGCAGTCCATTATTTCAGTATATTCTGTTAATTTATTTTTTATTCGTTTCCTTTCTTTTCTCATTTATATTCGCAACAATGGAGAGAACCAGGCTCAGGGAGAGCAGCTGCATGCCTCCACCGGTTTGGGTGATAGTTAAAGGAAGAAACAAAAGGGTAGCAGAGAAACAAATGAGAAAAAAAACACTAGAACAATC
>NW_007583305.1:0-1052 GCF_000690725.1 Stegastes partitus | reverse complement strand
AAACTGGATTACAGATATCTCTAACTGTCGTTATCGGGAATAAAAATGCAGATTAGCCACAGTGCACTTACTGCCAGTCAAAATGATGTTGTTGAGACTCAGACTCAGCTGTTAAATATTAAAATATTGATGCCAGATGTGTGAATAGTTTGAAGTTTCTTGTGGCTCCAGAAGAAGGTGCGTAAACCTCAAGTTCTTAAGTAACGCTACTTATCGGCCGCTTCTGAAGAACATATGGTAAAAAAAAAAAAAAATCTAGTAGTGTTGAATAAAGTGCGTTTATTAGGCATCTGAGGCCAGTTTAGCTCAATGCTGGTAACGTAGGTACTAAAGTTTGACCAGGGAGACAAATACATGGAAAAAGACACTCGCTCAACCTCCACCTGATAACTGATTCCAAATATAAACACATCACGCTACCCTAAAATGTGAGTTTGGGACTTTTCTGTATCTGTTTTTTTATTTAATCACTGTCAAGGCGTTTAACTGGAACCATATTTGGAGTAATTATTACACAACTATTATTATTACATGCAGCTTTGTTTTTTTCTTGGTACATGCGAACTGGTTGCTCCTACAAAGCTTGTTCATTGGCCATCTATTTATATATTCTCCACTTTTGGACTTCCCCCTGAAGTTTGGCCATCTTGGTATTTAGAAACCAGACATGACAAGAGGTAGGATGATACTAACACTGACATGGTAACAACCTGTCAATGTATTCTGTTTTATCGTCTATTTTACTTTAAATGGGGCAATAATTTACAAAATTAACTTCATGCTGTAATTAGGAAGACTTGAAACTACTGACTGAGATCATAAACTCATTGAGAAAATGTTTAGTGAAGCAATAAGTCAAGTGAGAAGTAGAACCATTTTCTTATAGACTTCTATACAACCTGACGTCTTTAGGAGTTGCCCCCTGCTGGTGATTAGAAAGAATGCAGGTTTAATACACTTCCAAATTGGTTTCACTTTATAGATCCAGGAGAAATGGTAGAAAAAGGTAATTCTGTGTTTAACTGTATGATCTGTGGGTGATTGTCTCCAAA
>NW_007583304.1:0-1052 GCF_000690725.1 Stegastes partitus | reverse complement strand
GTCGCAGCCGAATGTGAGCCACGATGTTGGCAGCCTGAGGATGTATTACATGTATTACGGCTCCGTCTCCCAAGTGTTTTATTCAACTTAACAGCAGACTGGATTTGTGACATTTATGGCCAAAACGATTCAAATCCACGTGTTCGCTGTTCGTTTCGTGGCTTTACTGTTGCTCCGACCAATCGGGTATCAGGTGTGGCAGGATTCGTCACCCTGGCAACCCAGAGAACGTAGGATGAGCTGTAGAGGTTAGCCCAAATTGTGCTGTTTTCCCAAACCTGACCACGTAGTCTGGTGCCTAAACTGAACCAAACAAGGAGTGGAAACAAAACTTAAGTCTTGTTCAACGGTGAGTTCAGGGTAGAGGGAAAGTGTTCAGCTTGGACAATACCGAAAGTCGCTAGTTAAGTTACGTAATGACCGCATTCATGTGCAAATTCGGTTATTAGCATCTGAGCTCGCACGAAGTGGCAGTAATGGCTAACAATGACGACCGCTAATGTTAGCCACGACTTTAGGCTACAAGCTATTTCTCACCTTGGTTATCAGAGGGAAGCCCGATGTTAAGATTTCTAGCTGATACCGATATCTGATATTAAGATTGCTGATATCGTCCAAAAACCGATATTACTGATGTCGATATTAAATTTGTGTTCACATCGAAAATGAGTCTAAGTAAGCACTGCGAGAAAACTATTCAAAAGAAGCAACTAGGCCACAGAGTTTTCTTTATTATGTAACAAGAGTAAAACACACTTTAATATATTTCTATATATAAGTCCAGGACCAGTTAAGTAAAAACATCTGTGAAATAGCAGCGATATCAAACGTAGAGACGAAGGCGCTGCTGTTAGACAATCATCGGTTTTTCACATCAACTAAATTTATTCATCAGACCGATACCGATATATCGGGGGGAAAATATCGGCCGATACAGATATGGCCGCTGATATATCGTGCATCCCTTAATAATATAGTTTTTTTTTTTAAATGGTGGAAATGATAACAAAAAAAGTCACAAAAGACAGACATGATGCCACAACAAATGGAAA
>NW_007583303.1:0-1052 GCF_000690725.1 Stegastes partitus | reverse complement strand
TGAGGTTAATTGATGATTCTAAATTGTCCGTGACTGTGAGTGTGCTTGGTTGTCTGTCTCTAAGTGTGGCCCTGCGATGGACTGGCGACCTGTCCAGGGTGTCCCCTGCCTTCACCCTAACTCGGCTGGGATAGACTCCAGCCCCCCACGACCCTAATGAGGATTAAGCGGTGTATAGAAAATGGATGGATGTTTCTGGACTGTGTGGGAGGAAGCCGCAAAACCCAGAGAGAACCCACGCTGCATGGGGACAACATGCAAACTCCACACAGAAAGATCCCGGGTGTCCTCACCGGGACACGAACTGGCGACCTTCTAGCTGTGAGGCAACGATGCTACCCACTGCTCCACCTTGCAGCCCCTTATTTTTAACAGATTTTTGTATGACTTGTTAAATTATGGACAATATCTTATAAAATCACAGAAGAAAATAATTTACATTTGCCTTTAAAAAAGCTGTAAATAACGTCCACATCAAAAATCAGTATTTCTACAAATAAGCAATTTGTTCTTTTACATAATTACACCATAAAATTACACTAATTTACTGTATTTAAATCCACTAAAGATAACATTAATTTATATATACAGGTGAAGCTTACATACATGGTATAAAAAGACATTAAAAAAAAAGTTTCTCACTGTCTGACATTAAATCAGACTAAACGTTTCTTGTTTTAGGTCAGTTAGGGTTAGCAGAATTATTTATATTTGCTAAATTTATTACTATCTTCAAAGTCAGAAGTTTACATTCACCAAGGTTACTACGCCTTCAAACTGTTTGGGAAAGCCCAGATGATGATGTCATGGCTTTGGAAGCTTTTAAAAGATTAATTGACGACATTTCAGTTATTTAGAGGCACACCTGTGGATGTATTTGAAGGCACACCTCAAAAGACAGAAGGGTTATGTGTGTTTTTATACAGTGTGCGTAAACTTCTGGTTTCAATTGTATGCGCCATTATTTTTACCATTTTCACCATCTTTACAGGTCTTCAAAGGATTCAAAGGAACAGTTTGACATTGTAGTAAATACACTTATCAACTTTCAT
>NW_007583302.1:0-1052 GCF_000690725.1 Stegastes partitus | reverse complement strand
TTTAATCCGTTCACGTGTTTTTGAAACATAGATAGAAATACTTTATTGATCCCCAAGGGGAAGTTTGGTTGTTACAGCACGAGATAGAGTCACCAGAATAAATACAGATAAATAGGCAGAAATAAACAATAAGAAAATGTGGAATGTAGCAACAAGAAAAAATTAACAATAAGAAATTAAAGCTGCAAGCTGCATTGGACGGGTCTTTGCTTGTGAGCCAGTCGGTGTGCAGATGTATTTCCTGTGGCTTGTACTGTGATGAACTTGAAGCACATGTGTTCATTTTTTTTTTAAAGTTATTTTTTTGGCCTTTGTGCCTTTTATTTTTTTTGATAGGTCAGTGAGAGAGAGACAGGAAAGTGGGGGAGAAGAGTGACGGGAGGACATGTGAGAAAGGGTCATGAGCGGGATTCGAACCCATGACCTCCACATCGGGACTGTATGGGACGCCAGCTCGACCAGGTGAGCTATAGCGGCGCCCCCACACGTGTACATTTACGGGGAGATCGGCGCGCGTACAGGCCAGTTACACAGCACGTCCCATTTAACGGCATTTTATGGTGTTTTGGTGAAATTCTACCGGCCGTCATTTTGACGCCGTCAGACTTTTGTGGATACTTTTAATCACCACCTCCTGTAGTTTGTGCTGGCCAGACTTCAGGTGTGTACAACGTTCCCCCGAGGAGGAGATAGATTTTGAAAATGGCGGATTTTCGGCCAAAATCGGCCATTTAGAAAAAAAATGGCCGACTTCCTGTTGAGTTTCAGGTGTGTGTTCTTGAGACTTTTTTGTGCGTCTCGGTGTGTTACATGTGTGTGCCGAACACACTGTGGAAAGTGTGTTTGTTGGCCCTTTTTTCGTAATTTTCTAGGTGGCGCTGTTGAGCCATTTTTCTATTGAGGTGTGTATTTACTCCTAATTATGAACTTTTTTGCCAGCTCTGACCTCAAAAACGCGTCTCTTTGTCATGATTAATAACAAACCCCAGCAATTCCAGTTGGGTCTTCGCACCTTTTTGGATGCTCGGACCTTAAATATAAAATGCAAAATG
>NW_007583301.1:0-1052 GCF_000690725.1 Stegastes partitus | reverse complement strand
GTCTGTCTCTAAGTGTAGCCCTGTGATAGACTGGTTACCTGTCCAGGTGAACCTGCCTTCACCCTGAGTCAGCTGGGATAGACTCCACCCCCCATTGATCCCTGTGGGAATTAAGCGGTGTATAGATAATGGATGGATCATTTATCATTTTGCCAAAAATAGACCGTTTGCACTAAACAGATTCTATAAAAATCCTAAAATTTGTTGCTCCTTGACGTGACCGAGAAGCCATCAGTGACTCAGCTGTGACCGGCGGTCACTGGACAAAAATTCTGTGATTTTTATTTTTTATTTTTGTGCAAAACTGGGCTTAACTGCGACTGCGTTTACACGTAGCAGAGAGGAGACGAGTATGGAAACAAATAGTAAAGCATCTATAGTGTGCAGTCACCATTTTATTGGTAACACCTGATTCCACAGTTTTCAGACTTAGACTGACTTTATTAATCCCAGAAGGAAATTCAGGTGTTACAGCAGCATGACTATTCAACAGAGGGGGTAAACGAAGCAAAAAGACAACACAGAGTATTAGAGTAGGGTATAAAATGAAGGTAAAATAAAATAAAATAAAATAAAATAAAATGAAAATATAGAAAATATAATATAGAAGAAAGTCAACAAAATTTACAAGAAAATATAAGAGTGATACAGATACAGAAATGTGCAAATGATAATGTGCTATTCTATTTTACTTGTTGATTTCAGATTTTTTTAAATATTGTAAAATAAACAAAGAAATTCAACTTTACTTTTTCTTTTTTTTCCTTTATGCCATTCTAACTCTGCCCTAATGCACAGAAGACATTTGTCAGGTCTCTCTACTTCTACCCATGCGCGTGCTGTTTCCAAAGAGGTGCAGCATTTTATATTACAGTAAAAAAAATGAGCCCACAGTGAGTAAAAATGTGGCCTGAGTGAAAACAAAACGTCCAGAAACTGTTCGGCATTCAGAGGGTTAAAGAGCATCACGCTGAGGGAAACCTTGGAGCTGAGGGTCGTACGTACACGGCACAATACGAGTGGATAAAATGCAATTAAAGCGTCCATTTAAG
>NW_007583300.1:0-1053 GCF_000690725.1 Stegastes partitus | reverse complement strand
CTCAATGAACGAGCCTGAAGGCATCAAAGAGGAACCCTGCAATGAAAGTAAATGGAGACTCATATTAGAAATGCTTTATTTTAAGATGGTTTTTTTTGTAATAGTTTTTGCCAAGCTTCTTTTTAAATTTTGCATGATTATTAGATTTTGCACAGTTGAGCATAACACACTGTTGCCTATAAAGTTGGAATAATTTTTTTTTTTTTTTACCTCTTGTCATGAAATGATTGTGACAATCTGATTTATTCTTGATAAAGTGTATATCTTCTCAAAACTTTATTGATATCACAATATACATACAAGACATATCACAGTAAAAATTTAACCACAATTTAACTTTTGCAAACTGTGTATTCAGGCTTAAACTAAATTGGGGGTATTGAACAAATAGATTAGGGGCTTTTGTTTCAATATTTCAACCTTCCTAACAGGAAACAAGTATTGAAGGGGATTTCATACATTAGAATGTCCAATATTACTCTAATATTGAGTCTGGCCACCCCTGACATGGATCATTGCGTTAAGACATCGTGGCATACTGTTCACCAGCTTGTTGATGGTGTCAATGGGCAGGATGTCCCACTCTTCGGTCAGATCCCAAAGTCAGATTTTGTTTCACCTGGTAACTGGGACTCAGTATGTAATCATTGCACCTGGTCAGAAGTGATTACTGACATGTATAAGTAGAAATAAAAAGAGGAATATGTCTGAAAACAAAAATTATTTCAGCTTTTTTTTTTTTTAAAGGGGGTCTGTAGGGTATAGTTTAGTCATCATGGTTTTTACACTTCTCAGCCTACCCCTAAAGGTTATTCCAGGATGCTGGAAAGGAGGCTTCGTACGTTTGTTTAACCTTATTCATGGATTCATCAGCAGCAGAGTAGATTCCAATGGACCAGCTCTTTACATTTTCAGAGTTACTGAAGGGATTGTGGAGTTTGACCAACCACGTCATATGTGTTTTGTGGACTTGGAGAAGGAATGTGACCATGCCACTAATGCAGAGTACTGGAGCTATTACTGCAAGTCATCTAGTGCTTAAGGTGCAACCAG
>NW_007583299.1:0-1053 GCF_000690725.1 Stegastes partitus | reverse complement strand
ACTGAAGCATAATGATGGATGGATCTGTGCAGACTCCCTCGAAGATGACAAAACTTTACAGACTCTTGTGTACTTGCGGAGCTGGAGAGCTTAAGGCCAAAGCTATACTCTCCTTCAAACTCACCTTCGATCAGCACATCATAGACGGAGTCATCAAAGACTGTCAGCCATCCGTAAACTCAAAGGTCTCTACGTTGCTCCACATCTTCTTCTATCACTGTACCAAAGCATTATTCAATCCATCCTACTGTGCTGCTCCACCTGTTTCTATAACATGCTCACTGTTAAAAACCGGACTAAACTATTACACATAACCAGCACTGCTGCAAAAATCACAGGTCTCCCCACCCCCAACCTATCTGAACTCAACAACAAGGCCATTACACGCATTGCACTCTCAATATCACAGGACTCTACCCACCCACTACAGGAATATCTTATCCCGTTGCCTTCAAGACGGAGATACAGGACACTGCGGTGCAGAAAGGCTCGTTTTGGTAAAAGCTTGATGCCTGCAGTCATAGCTGCCTTAAACAAAATTCCCCCGCTGAGCATCCCTGGACTACATTGTCATGTCTTTCAAACTATTTCATGCTGTACATGTTATTCTGTCTTTGTACCCTTATGTGGGATTCTGTGTAGTTTGTATTGTCATGTTATGAGATGGAAGTCAAGGGCTGGTTTGTGGACAAGAATTTCCCCCTGGGGACAATAAAGTCTACTCTGCACGTTGGCAAGAGTCCACCAGGGTCTGGATGATTTCGTCATATCCACTAGAGCATCCCAAAATTCATGTAGAACGTGCATCAAGACGATACCAGAAGTTCACAGTAGTGTACATGTGCAGGATACACAAAGTATGAAAACATCTTTATTCAGTGGTCGAGGGAGCAGAACAGTAACAACAACTACCTGTAGTGTTCCTGTCCACAAGAGTCAAGGCCTAACACTGGCTCAAAACCACTAATTACTAGAAAGCTTGTGTTACTGTAACATGCTGCTAAGTGTGACGTTATTAATATAATATTTCTATCCTCACAAAACACATGAACC
>NW_007583298.1:0-1053 GCF_000690725.1 Stegastes partitus | reverse complement strand
CTGTTCCAGCTTTGTACATACATGTTGATATTTGACTTTATGTATTTATGTCTGTCCACTATGACGAGGTTTTTGACCTTAGGCCAGATGAATATGTGTAGATTTAGACACAACAGGGGCTCCAGCAGGGCAGGTTTTCTTCTTCAGCATATCAGACACAGATATGTGCAGAAAGTTTTCAACAAGATCAGAAATCTTTCTAACACATGAAAGTTATTAAAGTCCAGGATTCTAAAGATTCATTTAAATTAATCCATTGTGTGAATAGGTGCAGTGAGGATTAAGTGGTGTATAGATAATGGATGGATGGATGAGGTGCCACATGCACATTTAAAGAGTTTACTTCCCCAAAAGACAGACACAAAGGAGTAGATCATGTCTACATATGTGTTGCCTCAACAGGGTAAATATTAAATTAAAAAGCTGATGTACAGGAGAATAAATATTTGAAAGTAATACAGAATTACTGACAGCCCTTCTGCATTATGTTCCTTTTTTTGAGTTGTCATCTGGTGCCTTAATTTTGTATTTTACTTTACATAATTAAAGATATTTCTAATATATACACAGATTTTAAAAAACACCAGCAACACACACACACACACAAACTGGTGGTTAGAATTTTACCAGAATGCAAGAAATTAGGTGTTTACTCCCCCAAGACATTCTGGCGGTCAACAGCTTCATTTTCTGTATTCGGGGAATGTTTATGCTCCACTGTGGGCTTTTTTTTTTTTTTTTTTAACCTGTGGCCATCAAACTGTATTACTCCTCCTCTTTCTGCAGGAAGAACAGCTGAACCATTTAACACTTAAATCTAAGCAATATCAATGTCATTTGCAAGCTTACTTTCTTAATAGTTTGCGCAATATCAGTTTGATTATCATGTATAAAAAGTCATTTTTCAGGTGTAATATTTCGATTACATGTGCAATTTTTTGCTATCATGTGTAATATTACTTTATATCCTCAGAGTCATTGCTCGTATTTGTCCTACCATTTCTATTCCAGGCTCATTTTAGTTTACTTATTTTCATTCTCAGGCGCTTAAAT
>NW_007583297.1:0-1054 GCF_000690725.1 Stegastes partitus | reverse complement strand
TTGGAGGAATGCGACAAAACTGTAAAAACTGTGAAAAATATGTGTCATATAAATATATTTTCGTGGATTTAAATACAGTAAAACAGTGTAAAGTTACAGCTATACACTGTAAAATAATGAATTACTGCTTGGATAAACAGGGATTTTTGATGTGGATGGTATGTACTCAACATGTAAATACATACAAACATGTTTTCTTCTAAATAATGACACATATCTGCCAAATAATGTTCAGATTTTTTTTTTGTTGTAGTTGTTTTAAATACAGTAAAGAAAATATTATTACACGGTCAAATGTCAAAAAACAAAACACATTACTATATATATATAAATCTTTTTTTTAAGTGGATATTATTTACATTTTGGTCTGCTTTTTTAAATGTACATTTGAATTAATACTTTTTTCTGTGATTTTCTAGTCATTTTCTGTAGTTTAACAAAACAAGGAAAAGGTGTTAAATTTCAGTTTAAAAAATATTTATGAATTTTCAATCCTCAATATATATATTTTTTTAAATAATGGCAAATATTTGTGTTATAATAATATTTTTTTTGCTGATTTAAATACAGTAAAACAGTGTAATATTACAGCTATAATATATAAAATAATGAATTACTGCTTGGATAAACAGGGATTTTTAATGTGGATGGAATGTACTCAACATGTAAAAACATACAAACAAGTTTTCTTCTAAATAATGACAAATATTTGCCAAATAATGTTCAGATTTTTGTGGTTGTTGTTGTTTTAAATACAGTGAAGAGAATATTATTACACGGTCAAATGTCGAAAAACACATTACTATATATATAAAAACATTTTTTTTTGATGTGGATATTATTTACATTTTGGTCTGTTTTTTTAAATGTACATTTGAATTAATACTTTTTTCTCTGATTTTCTTGTCATTTTCTGTAGTTTAACAAAACAAGGAAAAGGTGCTAAATTACAGTTTAAAAAATATGTATGAATTTTCAATCCTCAATATTTTTTTTCTTTTTTAAAATAATGGCAAATATTTTTAATATTTTTTTGCTGATTTAAAACACTGTA
>NW_007583296.1:0-1054 GCF_000690725.1 Stegastes partitus | reverse complement strand
TTCTAAGAAAAGACCTCACAACTCTGTGTGCATCAGGAGGATTCAAGTTATCGAAGTGGACAAGCAACAGCCGCACACTCTTGAAATCTGTGCCTGAGAATGAAAGAGCTAAGGAAGTTAAGGATTTGGATCTTGCAAAGGATGCTCTTCCCATAGAAAGGGCACTTGGTGTGCTATGGTGTGAGGACACTGATGTATTCACATTTAGAGTCATCATGAAGGAAGAGCCAGCAACAAGAAGAAAAGTTCTCTCTGTTGTAAGTTCTATATATGATCCTCTTGGATTTCTTGCTCCTGTTGTGCTGCCCGCCAAGATTATTCTGCAGAAACTGTGCAAGGAAAAGATTTCCTGGGATGAGGAAATTCCCCCACGTATTCAGCAGGACTGGTCTGTCTGGATGAATCAGCTGCCTCAAGTATCCAGCTTCCAGATGACCAGGTGCATTAAGCCAACTGGATTTGGTAAAATAATTGAAGCTCGGCTCAACCACTTTTCAGATGCCAGTGAGAGTGGTTATGGAACAGTTTCATATCTGAAACTGACAAATGATAAAGGCCATGTTCACTGCGCGTTTATGATGGGAAAAGCCAGAGTCGCCCCATTAAAACAAACAACAATCCCACGTATGGAGCTTACTGCAGCAGTGATGGCACAACAGGAGCAAGAAATCCAAGAGGATGCCTTGTCAGAAATCTGGAAATCTGTGGAATTAATGAGGATAAATATGTTACTCTTTCAAAGGTTTTTACTCAGAGGAGCATTCCAGTTGGAAAGAAAAACATCCCTGTTCAGGAAGATATAGAGAAGTGGCCCTATCTTAAAGAAGTGAAACTTCCACATATTGATGCTGATGTTGGTCTACTTGTTGGTAATGATGTTCCTGAAGTTTTTGAGCCCTGGAACGTGATGACAAATGGTCCGATGTTGTGTGTGTGTCATGGCAGCAACCAACATGCCAACAGTCCATTCTCATCTTTCTCTTGTCATCTGTGGCATTGTGTCATTTGAATAAAGCTGCATTTTAAGGTGGCCTCTTACAGTTTCTGGTCAAAG
>NW_007583295.1:0-1054 GCF_000690725.1 Stegastes partitus | reverse complement strand
AGTTTTCTTCCTGAAGTGGGCGGGAGCAGCACCAAAACAAGCAATTACACATTTATACAGTACAGTGCAGCCCACCTAATGTCACACCGCTTCATGGAATATCCCGTTTATAATCATAAAGTATCAAAGTCCTGAATCATTTCCAATATAACCCATGTTAAGTTCATTATCATAGAACTAGAGAGCCCTCAGTAGAGGGGCATAGCTGCCTAATGTATGTATGACCTTTGTCTCAGGGTCATATGTTATGTCACCAGTTTATAGGCCTCGAATGTCTTCCTAAGTTAGTAAACTTGTGTCTTTTTGTGCATTTTCAGTCATACAGAGCTGTTTTTGGGAAGTGCGACCTTTGACCTCTGTAGGTCATCAATGCATGTATTGACCAAAAATCTAATCACTCCAAGAAGGGACCATACTGAGGTCATGTATGGAGTTTTAGGTTCAAACTCCTCTCCTGTAAAGCGCTAGACAACAAAGACACACACGCAGGCAGGATTACTGTACGGTTGCCCATCGATGGCAACCATAATGTCATAATGTTAGTTCTTTTTAGAACAAAATTCCTCGAAATTGATTCTTGAAATAACTTTTGCCTGTTTAACGTCACGGTCGGCTGATCGTTACGGCTCACGGGCCGGGTGTCAGTCATGCGTGGCAGATTATTTCACCGCAGACAGCTGCAGAAGACAATGTGTTTGTTTGTCAGTGACCTGCTCACCTGAGATCTGATCACTGAGTTATTCACACACTGTCTGACATTAATTAGAGCAAATCAGAGAGAATCACATTGTTACAGAGCATGTCGTCACTGATAACTGAACTGCTCAGTGAGTTAATCATGATAAGTTAGTCCTCTGTATGCCTTCTGATTATAGGTAATAACTCGTAAATAACTAATGGGGTGGCTTTTCAGGGCTGCAAGGTGGCTCGGTGGTTAGCATCATTGCCTCGCAGCAAGAAGGACACCCGGGATCTTTCTGTGTGGAGTTTGCATGTTCTCCCCGTGCAGCGTGGGTTCTCTCCGGGTTCTCCGGCTTCCTCCCACACAGTCCAA
>NW_007583294.1:0-1054 GCF_000690725.1 Stegastes partitus | reverse complement strand
TTGACATACAAAGAGCATTTCTAAATATAATTCTTTGAAAGAATTTTTAAGCCAAGTCAAGGCCTTTCCTGTCCATTAAGAGGTCAGTATGGTAGCTGACATCCTCTGTGTGGAGGGATGCTGACGTGACTCTACACAGCTAATCAGAAACCTGCATATTGTTGTTGTCATGTATTCTCTGACATGAATAAGCAGGAATGTTAAAAGTTGGCATCATATGCAAACAAGCAACAGTCCAGCCTTTCATTCCAAAGCCAAACCTTGACAAATCCAATCAAAATCATTTCTGTCCAATGTCCACACTCACTGTCCTGTCCAGAGTTCTGGAGGAAGTTGTTGATGTACTGTTGTGGATACTTTACTATTATTGAATAAAATCCAGAAGTCTGAGATGTCTTTGTCTTTCTTTATTCAAAGCTTTGAAGGTACAAGTCACACAGAGTGTAAGCAGTCTGCAGGAGAGTACAACTGCATATAGATGGCATGTTGCTTTTGTACAGCACATAAGTGATATGACACCTGGCTTTTGCGGGGCAGGGTAGTCCGGCTCCCCTACACATACTTGAAACCAGACATCAGGCTTTATCAGAAAGAGAGCAGGGGCAGCTTGGTGGTCAAGACAACCTTATACCTTGAGATGTGGGTACTCAGAGTGCTTTCGGTTTTTCTGTTCTGCCATTCTGAGAAACTCACAAACAGCACGGGGTCATACTGAGGTGTGTGGGGGAAAGGTTACAGTACAGCATCTGCCTTTTTATGAAATAACATAATTTAAAAACTCTATTCAGGCCTCTGGGCTTAGCCATTGCTCTGAATCAGCTGTTCTTGAGGTTTCCAATGACTTACCTGTTCTGCCTTTTGCACTTTTCTCTTGTGCTTTAGTCTGATTCTAGTCAGCTTTGGTTGTTTTAAATATACAATATAAATAACATTGATTTGATTTCCTGAATAAGCTCAAAACCAGGACAAGACATGTCAAGAAAGTTTGACTACACACAAGCACACATGTTCCGCTGTATTATACTGTAATATACTGTCTGTCCGTCCATCCATC
>NW_007583293.1:0-1054 GCF_000690725.1 Stegastes partitus | reverse complement strand
AAAAAAAAAAAAAAAGGGTCGTGACGGAAGCTGTATTTGTTGTAGGAGCGTATGTGTGCAGAGACAAAGGAGAAGACAGCAAAAATGTCACAAATCTGTTGTTTACGTAATTTGTACATGCTTGTGTCAGGGTAGTTATTTTTTTTATGTTAAAATCCTTCTCTTGCTGTTGATTTAACCCCTAAAAACTCATCTGTGTGTATCAAAATCACACATTTAGATTTTCTTTTGCATGTAAATAGTCTTTTCTTAACTCTGAACCCCAAAATCTTCTGGCGAGTTTGTTATTTTAAAAAAAATACAACCAATATTGCAGCATTCATCAGAGTCAGACACTGTAAAAATAGGAAGACTTGGTAGAGTTACAACTTCCTGACAGTCCTTGAACTAACCATGTCAGAAAACATAACTAAGCTGTAAATCAAGATATTTATTTAAAATCATTTTATTCTGAATTTCTTGTTTAAAAAATTCCCAAAAATAAGTGATTAGCAATAAACAAATTCTGTAAAAAACAAGAAATTCTGTTATCCTTGGTGCATCTGAGAAGCGATTGTTGACTGAGCTGTGACCCACAGTCAGGTAACAAAAAATCAGAGACTTTTGTGCTAAACTGTAGGCTGTGTTTCTATACAGTCAAGTATTAAAACAAAGTAGAAACATGAGCAGTAGAACATCCACAGTATGTAAAGTCTTCTCTTCTTCCAGTATTGGTAACAGTTGGCAGTTAAACAAACATTTGACATGCTGATTCCATGTTATTTACATTTTTGCAAAATGAATAATCAAAGAAATTCAACCTTCACTTGTTCTTTTTTAAAATGTTATAATTTTGATACTACACAAAATACTTGTTTGACTTTTCTCTGCTTCCACCGATTGCTGTGCTGTTTCCACAGAGGTGCAGGACTTCATATTGCATTTAAAAATGAGCCCGCAGTGAGGAACTTTGGGGTTACAATGGCGGATCTGCAGCTCAAGCACAGCAGCTCACTTCCAACTGTAAACCTTGTTAATGCAACACATTGGGAAGTGTCATATTTGAGTAATTCAG
>NW_007583292.1:0-1055 GCF_000690725.1 Stegastes partitus | reverse complement strand
AGTTTTCGTTTACATCCGCTGCATCCTTGAGGTTCAAAAACATGTTAAATGAATTTATATCTTCATAAAACATCGGTAAAGCCTTCTTTTTATGTTTGAAATCTGCATGCCTTTGTCTTCTCGGCCTTTGTTGGCACATTGCTGCACTTAGAGTCGTCCTCAGATGTATCCACACCCTCCCGTTAAAGAAGAAAAAAAAAAACAGATGTCACTGAAATAAGTTGAAATTGACAAAAGTAATAATAAATTAAAAAATAATGGAAATTATGAAATTGCTTTTGAATTGTGGTTCAACAGAAATATTAAAAAAAAAAAAAAAAAAAGCAAACAAGCATGATAGGACCTTTAAACTAACATTTAGTTGAACAACCCTTTGAGCCAATCACTGCAATCAAGTGTTTCCTGTAACTCTCAGTCAGACTGCTGCACCTGTTGACAGGTATTTTGGTCCACTGCTCATCAGCAAAGTGCTCTTTTTGTCCGGGACAGTTGCTTTTTGTTTTTTTAACTACTTTTTTCAACCACAATTCAAAAGCAATGACTTTTTTCACTAAATTATAATTTAGCAAATTTTTATTTATTATTACTTTTTTCAGTTTCTACTTATTTGAGTGACTTTTGTGAATTTTGCCGTTTTTTAATGGAAGGGTATGAATACATTTGAAGACGACTGCACGTGTCCGTTACCTGCAGATCAGTATATCAGTGTGAAACCAATGACACAACTTTGCATCATATCGCCTGTCATAAGTGTAGGTGCAGGCACAGGTGTGTGTCTTCAGGTGTGTGAATGGGAACCAGTAAAGAGAGGATACACTACCAAAAAATTGCTCGATAGCACCACTCGAGGCCAAAAACTTGACCTCGGGTGTAATGACACAATAAGCATCCAGGGGGCTGCAAGTTGGCTTGGTGGTTAGCATCGTTGCCTTGTAGCAAGAAGGCCGCCGGGATCTTTCTGCGTGGAGTTTCCATGTTCTCCTCGTGCAGCGTGGGTTCTCTCTGGGTTCTCCGGCTTCTTCCCACAAGGTCCAGAAACATGTTGAGGTTAATTT
>NW_007583291.1:0-1055 GCF_000690725.1 Stegastes partitus | reverse complement strand
ATTGTGTTGTGTTGTGGTTAATTTGGTTGAGCTGTGTTGTGGTTTATTTTGTAGTGTTGTGGCTTATTGTGTTGTGTTGTGGCTTTTGTTTTGTTGTGACACTTCTGGGCCACTGTAGCGTCGTACAAACACATCAAATTCACAATTTATTGCGTAGCTAAGAAATCAAATTAAATCAAGTTAATTGTCATTTTGTTGTACATACCAGATGGGAGAGTGTTTCTTCAGATCCAGTAACTTAAAGCAATTTAAATAAAGTGGTGTAGTAAAATTGAGTGCTGCAATTTTAGCGACGGTAAAATAAAATTTAACAAAACAAGTAGTTTTAAGAATTTCTTTGTAATAGGACAAACAGGAATTTTTCGCGCTCTCATTGTGTCTAGTTTCCATTTCCTTTCAATGCATGATGCTCCATATTGCTGGTTAGTGACCATCGGCTGTACACTACTTGTCACGGTGCATTGTGGGATATTTTGAGTACACTAGATCGGGTGTAACTTTGCAACTTAACATTCGGACACCTCTACAAGATGGCGTGCACCCTATATAGTGCACTATGTAGGGCACAGGGAGGGACACAGCACTAGAATCTATGGAAACAGCACAACCATGACTACCAGTAGAGAGACCTCATAAATGTCTTCTGATGCCATAAATCATAAAGAAAAACTAAAGTTCAATTTCTTTTGTACAAAAAATTAAAAAAACCTGAGATCAACATTTGCAACATTTTCCCCAAGCGCCCAAAGGTGTTAGCAAGACTGGAAAAAGAACTGACGGCTCTAGATAACACACATGTTGTCCTGTTTACACGTTTAATGTGTTTTTATACTGTTTCCTGTCTGCTTTGTGTGAACAGAGCCTGCAGTTCAGCCCAAAAGTCGGCCACAGCTAACCTGCTAATGGCGTCACGGTGGTGCTACAGAGCGCAGATTATTTTAGTTTTCTACAGCACCTCACTAAAATAAACGCCTTTATTTTGGCACATTTTTAAAGCGGACATGCAGATCGTTCAAAGCGATTTCACGCCGACATTTGGTTCCGATGCAACGACA
>NW_007583290.1:0-1055 GCF_000690725.1 Stegastes partitus | reverse complement strand
AGAGCCATATCTCAGGAACTATTAAACATAAAAGCCTGAAGTTTTCAGTAATTTGTCGCTATGCCATTGATTTAGAATCTGTAATTTGTATTATGGCTGAATTGAAATACGAAACACATTAACAAAAAAAATAAATAAATAAAATTGGTGATGCAGAAGTCAACTAGAGATATTTTTTTTAGTCACATGAGGTTGCATGTCACAATAATACACTGCACCAAAAATAAAGGGAACGCTAAAATAACACATCCTAGATTTCAATGAATGAAATGTTCCAATTGGAAATCTTTATTCAGTACATCGTGGAATGGGTTGAGAACAACATCATATAAAAATGATCAATGTAAATCAAAATTTTTATCCCATGGAGGTCTGGATGTGGAATCATACTCAAAAGTGGAAAATCACTGTACACGCTGATCCAACTACAATGGAAATTCCTTTAAGATAAGTCAGTTTGAGCAGAAACATGCATATTGGTGGCCTGCTGGAGGTCATTGTGCAGGGCTCTGGCAGTGCTCCTCCTGGTCTTCCTTGCAAAAAGGAGGAGGTAGCGGTCCTGCTGCTGGGTTGTTGCCCTCCTATGGCCCCTTCCATGTCCCCTGGTGTACTGGCCTGTCTCCTGGTATCTCCTTCATGCTCTGGACACTGTGCTGAGAGACACAGCAAACCTTCTTGCCTCAGCTCACATTGATGTGCCATCCTGGATGAGCTGCACTACCTGAGCAACTTGTGTGGGTTGTAGACACGCCTCATGCTACCTCTAGGGCTGAGAGCACTGACAAAATGCAAAAGTGACCAAAACATCATCCAGAAAGGACGAGAACAGAGACATAGTCTGTGGTCACCACCTGTAGAACCACTACTTTATAGGGGTTGTCTTGCTAACTGCCTCTCATTTCCACCTGGTGTCTGTTCCATTTGCACAACAGCAAGTGAAACTGATTCACAAAAAAATCCGAACTGAACATTAAGTCCTGCAGTCTGAACGTAGCCAATCAGTCGGATTGTTAAGTCAGATAATACGTTGTTAATCCTTATTTGTGACATAAAAT
>NW_007583289.1:0-1055 GCF_000690725.1 Stegastes partitus | reverse complement strand
TATTTGTTATTTAATGATTTTGTTTTTCCTCTACCTGCCCGGGGACAATAAAAAGGTAAATTAGCTGCTAGCTAACTCTGGTGCAATTATATTTAGCTGTGCAACAATAAACAAACTGAAGTTAACAGCACACAATGTTTAGCATCGTGGATGGCCGCATCCAAGAGGTCCACCACCTCAAAGAGGAGCTACGTCAAAAAGATGAGCTCCTCAAGAGAGCGGTCAAGAAACGCAGGGCTCCTACCAAAGCCCATGTTGACACCCTGCACCTCCTGGTACAGATGGAGCAGGAGCTGAAGAGGAGGGAAGCTCCACGAACAGATCAGGAGGTTAACACCGAGGAGACCCTGATCTGCTTCGATGTCAAGGACCAGAAAGACCAGAGAAAGAAGGGAAGCAAGCAAACAACCTTCTCATCTTCAAGAACAAGCACCTTCAGCCGATTGTTTTGCTTTGCAGTAGCGACATGTTGGATCATAGCTAGACTATTATTGTCTTCCGTTCTCCAGAGCCGCTCTTTAAAGACCAAAGAGCGTGAGCGGCACATGAGACGAGCAAAGACAGAGACGACCGACGAGAAAAGACCGAAAACGAAAGAACAGACGGACAAGTTGAAGGAGAAAGAAAAGGAAGAGGAAGAAAATGGCGAGGTGGAGCAGCCCTTGACATCGGCTCCTGTCCGTCCAGAAAACCTCTTGCCGTCCCCTTCAACTTCCACCTTACCCCTTACCCCACCCCCTTTAACCTCCATCTTCATACCTTACCCAACCCTCTTCAAGCCCCATTTCCCTTTCCTGCCTACTCTCTACCCCTTACCCACCACTTTTGAATCCAGTATTTGCAAGTTATGACACTGTTCATGTGTGCACTGTAAATTAGATTTGAAATGTGTCACTTGGTGCTACAACGCTGCAGTTCCTGGTATTTGTGGGAACAGGTCAAGGTTCAATCTTTGAACATGTCGCTTATTCTAACAGGTGACGAGACGGACGCACAGCTGCATGAAAGTCTGAGCTTTGAACTTGCATTTCCTTTTAGGATTTACGGCATTGTAA